>NC_092688.1:1882296-2078913 GCF_964275005.1 Diadema setosum
TAACGTATATTGTATATTGATATTTTCTGTTAATTACTGAAAAGAAATTTGATTTACGTGTAAAATCATGTTGGAAAAAAAAATAAATAAAATGGACTGCATGGCATAGGTTTAGTATAACAAAATTAAAAGACTGGAAAACTTCCTGCACAACTACTAACAGGGCTTAGTTTATTTATCAAATTATGATTTACAATTTATGAATATTTCTGTTGGTGTTTTCCTTTAGCATAATGACTTCTTTTCCGGGTTCCTTTCCTTTTTGGATTAATTCTCCCCTAAGTTGACCGTCACAAGAATTTGCCAGTTATTAAGAAGGTGGTATCACAATTTTTGCTGCGATTTCGTTATATATAAGTATTAAAAACAGCGTGAATCCTCGCTCCATCATGTGGGAAAACCCGCTTTCATAAATATAAAAACGGTTGTGGTGAAAACCACCCGACCATTTATCAGAGTTTCCTATACAACTCTCCTGTTGTTGATCAAGTGTTAAAGGTAAAAACCACATCTAATTCAAGTGCACTCATACCATCCTCCTATATCCTATTTACTTGCTCAACAGTTAACAGGTAAAATCCTTCACTATACAAATCAGCAACAATGGACATGGAAATAAACCATTTTTGACAAACAGCAGCGAGTAGATATTCACGCATCTTTTTAATGTAAACTGTGGGTGTCTTTTCCCTTGGTTTCCAATGCGTGGAATTGACAAATATGCCAAAAACGTACTCTTTGTCTCTCTTTCTGTTTTAATAAGAGCACATACATGGTATTGTGAATGTTTTATTTGTTAAACATTGTCATTGTTTCTCTTTTCTTCATTGGTTTGTATGTATTACAGTGATGAATACACCTTTAAACAATTTATGTATAAGGCATCCAACAAGCACACACATTTCGTTTTATCAACATGGATCATAATTAACATTGTCACTGATGCTATTGTACAGCAGTTACCATGATTATTACCATTCATGTTATCGTCAATGATATCATTACCACAAGCACTGCAACTTTTAAACTAATGGAAAACATCATACTTTTATAATCATCGTATATACTGCTATACGACAGTCAGCTTTCCTTTTCTTCACATTCACAACTTTCACCATGTTAGAACATACAAAAGTCATAATAGTGTATGAGACCGCATGTTTCAAAGGTACATGGGGTATTTTTCGATAGTAACTAGGAAAGCAAAATGAACGGTATGATCATGGTCATTACATCTTTCCCGCAATACAGATACGTATTTCTGTAGACAATCGATTCAATTCAATTCAATTCATTTTAATTCAATTCAATAGTTTATTTAGACAATGACTGAATGACTTCATCACCAAGAAATGATATCAAGTCCACATTGACTATAAAAATGAGAACGAAGACACCACAGACCCGACAGAGATATACTGTACATGTCATGGGCGTCACCAGGGGGGGGGGGGGGGGGGGCGTTGGGTGCGAACGCCCCCCCCTTCAGATCCTTAAAAAAAAAAAAAAAAAAAAAAAATCAGCCTGCGAGCGACCTCAACGCCGGACGCTAAATAACTATTCTTTTCTATTTTTTTTTTATATTTTGCACCAGGGACACACACACACACACACACACACACACACACATACACATACACACACACAAAAAAAAAAACGTCGGCAAAAACAATTCGCACCCCTGGTTCTGGCAGCACTGATTTTATACATATCTATTAGTATTCTACAGTGTTTACTATCTATCGACCGTACCCCACTGTACATCCATGCGATACGGAGCACTTAGGCCTATACACGTTTGCATATCCGTGTGCTGCTTACAAGTATGTAGGGACTATTTACGTTACTTCTGACCAATCCATATTGCCAGCCCAAGAGCGAGCTTAGCCTCATTAAAAAAAAAAATGGAAAAAAATGGAGGGGCAAGCATATCATTTGCCCACCCCCCCCCCTCCCATAATTCCAGAGACGAGAAGATTTTCTTATCTTTTTTTTTTGACAGAAAACAAAAGTTACCCCCATAAAAATATTGGAGGGGCAAGCATATTTCAATTTGCCCCCCCCCCCATAATTAATAATTCCCGAAATGAGAAGATTTTCTTGCTTTTCAAAGAAAACAAAAATGTTGCCCCCATAAAAATATTGGAAGGCAAGCGCACCATTTACCCCACCCCACATAATCATAATTCCCGCGATGAAAAGATTTTCTTGCTTTTTTGTTAGAATTCAAGAAATCTGTCCAATCATTTCACCCAAAAGCAGTGGCGTAACTACGGAGGGGGGAGGGGGGGTGCGCCCCCCTCCCAATCCGCTGGTAAAAAAAAAAAGACTTACCGAAATAGTAGTTCAAGTGTTAGTAAACTGCTTTTGAATGAAAGGGTGATCAAGAAATAAGATATTTTTCTATGATTTCTTTTAACCATAATTAAATAGGCATATAGTGTGAAACATTGTTCAAAAAGCCCGGACCCGACAAAAGATTAAGATTCAGCGTGATTCCTGGTTGGCATTCTGCATATAAGCAAAATGTGCGCAGTGTACTCAGTAAATCCGAACGAAGAGTCGCTACAATGTTGCGCAATGTGATGTAGAATGTACACCTTGTACCTTACGCTTCATTATGTATTGCTTTACATACTAGTCTATATATAAAAATGTCTTGCATTGCCAATAAAAAGACTTGACCTGGGCTAATTCCTAACTTTTCCATGAATATAATACACACACATAAACAAACACGCACAATTAGTTTTAGGGGATGCTCTAAAGTGCAGATTTTGGACATCCTTTCCCCGTTGGTCACTTCGACGCCACCTCGCTGGTCATACCTCCCCCAGTCATGAACATAAACCCCACTCTTGACTGCCAGTGGCGGATCCAGGGGGAGGGGCGCACCGGGCTCCCACCCCCTTAATTTCCAAAGCGAAAAAAATAATATAGCTTCAAACGGCAGTTTTTGGACAGTAAAATGTCAAAATTTTCAAGCTCGCTCGCTCCTCTCGCTCGCATATAGTCGTAATGCCATTCTCCTGAAATTGCTACCATGCCATTCTCCTAAAATTGCTACCAGTAATTGCCGGCAGCTGCGCCTGGTGCGCCCCCCTTAATTCCCAAAGCAAAAAAATATAGCTACAAACGGCAGTTTGGGACTGTAAAATGTCAAAATTTTCAAGCTCGCTCGCTTCGTTCCCTTGCATTTAATCTTTATGTACTTCTGATGTTGCTGCCAGTAATTGCCTGCAGTTGCGCCCGGTGCGCCCCCCCCCCCCCCCTTAATTTCCAAAGCGAAAAAATATGGCTAAGAACGGCAGTTTTGGGACTGTAAAATGTAAAATTTCAAGCTCGCTCTCTTCGCTCGCTCGCATTTAATCGTTATGCAATTCACCTGATGTTGCTGCCAGTAATTACCAGCAGTTCCGCCCGGTGCCCCATCCCCCTTAATTGCCAAAGCGAAAAAATATGGCTAAGAACGGCAGTTTTTGGACTGTAAAATGTAAAATTTTCAAGCTCGCTCGTTCCGCTCGCTCGAATGTAATCATTATGCTCTCCTGATATTGCTGCCAGTATTTGCCCGCAGTTGCGCCCGATGCGCCATCTTAAATTCTAAAGTGACGAAACATAGCTACAAACGGCAGTTTGTTTTTTATTGTAAAATGTCAATATTTTCAAGCTCGCTCGCATTTTAACGCAATTCTCCTGATGTTGCTGCCAGTAATTGCTGGCAGTTGCGCCCGGTGCGCCCCCACCCCCCTCCCCCTCCTTTATTTCCAAAGCGAAAAAATATGGCTCCAAATGGCAGTTTTTGGATTGTAAAATGTCAAAATTTTTAAGCTCGCTCTCTTCGCTCGCTCGCATTTAATTGTTATGCCATTCATCTGATGTTGCTGCCAGTAATTGCCAGCAGTTCCGCCCGATGCGCCCCCCCCCCCTTAATTTACAAAGCAAAAAAACATGGCTACAAACGGCAGTTTTGGGACTGTAAAATGTCAAAATTTTCAAGCTCGCTCTCTTCGCTCGCTCGCATATCATTGTTATGCCATTCACCTGATGTTGCTGCCAGTAATTGTCAGCAGTTCCGCCCGATGCGCCCCCCCCCTTAATTTACAAAGCAAAAAAATATGGCTACAAACGGCAGTTTTCGGACTGTAAAATGTCAAAATTTTCAAGCTCGCTCGCTCCGCTCGCTCGCATGTAGTCGTTATGCCATTCTCCTGATATCGCTGCCAGTAATTTGTCGTTTCACACCGTCCATTCCATAGTCCATTTATAGGGGGTACACCCCCTCCGGCACTTCCACACTCCCCCCCCCCAACCTTGCTCGCTCCCTCGCATACTAGCCCTACCCACCCCCAAAGATGAAATCCTAGCTACGCCGGTGCCCTTTCCCGCTTGGTTTCCCTCAAAAAACAGTAAAAGTCTAGGGATTGAGAGCTTCCTATATTCCAAATGTCTGTCCAAAAAATCGTAAAAATTAAGTGTCAAACGCACCCCCCTTGAAAAAAAGCTGGTGACGCCCCTGCATGTAGTAACCTTCAGACACACTCGGTGGTGCGTAAGGAACCTCCAGTTACTGTGATTACACGAAATTCCGTGGGATTCATCAGTCCATACATAGGCCTAAATTCTTAGTAAATAGATATAGAAAACTAGGACTGGTACTGTGTTGTAATCTAAACATTTGGTCTATTTCATGGTGCTTCCTCTTTGTTTAGTCTATGAAATAACAATCGTTTTTTATACCCAAAAAATCTTCTCTCTCTCTCTTTCTCTCTCTCTATCTATCTATCTCTCTTCCATCCTAACTCGTGGTCATGACATATTAAGGAAATCAAATTTGCTCAGGTCTTACCCGAACTGAAAGAAAAAGTTGTTCCCTGGTTAATTTCAAGTGAAACTCAGGTGGGTAAAATACTGAAAAGGAATACAAAATCCAAAAGAATATATTTGTATTGTATGCATTCTGTATACAAACCGCCATTTTCTACATGACATGACAACAGTCAAACAGATATTATTTTCCTTAAGAAATGAAAATTGTACTTTTCCAAGGTTCTCGTTAATGTGCTCCTTTTACTTTAGTTCTTATCGTTCCGTTTCCTATTAATTCACAAAGTTGTCGACATATAGCCTTATTTTACTTGGCGACATTAGTTCTGGTCTATGATTTTCTGATATCCACATAGGACTCAATATGTGGGAAAAACCCGCCCCTATGAAAGGCACACAATGAAATGGTGACGACAAACACAGACACTCCACTGATAGCTGCTTGAATCGCCCGAACAGTTTGTGAGTGCTTCGTCATACTTCGCGATACTCTGTTTGGATCTACAAAGTAACGCCACCTTCAATCTCATTTGTGTTTGCACCTGCCTATACAGGCTGAACAGACTAAAAGTTGTGATCTCATGTCTAAATCTATGTGGACCTTTAAGACAGAAACATACTCTGAATCAGTGAAATTGGACCCGGAAGTAGAGCATTCTTGGTAAGTATAAGAAACGTGCCCATATAGGCCTACACGAATTTGTAGGTGCCTGACACGTAGTTTTATTCATAAGCATGGTCACTTTATGATTTAGATGGATTGATTGCAGACACAAGAGACATTGACCTAGTTTACCCTGATTTATTAAGTTTGTAAAGGAGAATGTTATGTTCTAAGGTAAGGCCTTTCTGTAATCCATGCATATTGCACAATAACTTGCAGAGTTGTTTTGTAACTTTATTAATTGCATTATGACAAGATCAGTCGAACTTTTTAGGCCTAAACCAAGGTGAAATTGGTAAAGTAACTTATAATGTTGTCGTTATGTATTTCAATAAAAAAAAACTCTTCTTAGACTTTTGAAATGGAGGGCAATAATGGGATATGGCAGAGATTTCTTAGGTGCACTTTACCATCTGTTTAGATATTCGTGTCGCTTTTGCACTCCTTAGCAAGTTTACGCTCAATCCCTGCAATAAAGATTTACTGTATATATTCTAAAGGATATTATATTGATAAAGTATCTACTTGAATAACTTCATACTAATTCAATTGTAATTATCCAGTTTGAAAGGATTTTACAGTAGAAGAGTTTAAGTTGTATTTCAGTTTAACTGATGTAATTCAGAAAAATAAAATGAAATCATCACAATGCACCTTTAAAACTCGGGTTCGATGGGGGTAAAAACGAGTTAAGCGCATTTGCGATCGAAGAGAGATCTGTTCATTCTTTCTATATTCATATTTATTGTGTTTTGCTTTATCATTTTCCTCATAACTTCCCATGTTGAATTTATTTTATCCTTCGCTATTTTCACTTCTAAAGTATGATATAAACATTATCTTATTATTGTAAGATTATTTCGATATTGGTGACATTTATTGTATATTTAATCATGGGTCTCGACTAAATTTAATGTCATAGCGTTACTCATGAACTTTATGTGGATTTTTTTTTTTTACACGGCATATAGTTTTCACCAAAGGTATAGATTCTTATCATGGTTGTTTATATAGCAGAGCACTTTTTATATGCTCTGTTTTTTTTTTTATAAACGGCACTCCATTGTTCATTCACTAAATCATAATTAAGCTCTTGCATTTTTTTTTTTTTTTTGGATTTGTAACATTTCAGTGTCAGGAATATCATATGGGAACTGGTCTGAAGCAAGGTTTCATAGAATAGAAAAGGAGAAGTTTACTCGGAACTGATTCATCAGGAGAGTTTTAAAGTACATATTATTACACTAATTATGAAATCATCAAAATCACACAATTCGTTGATTTTCATATAAATCATGGTTATATTATATTATCAGCGATATTTAATACTATTAGATTAAAAATATTGAGTATCATATGCTTCCATAAAAAAAAAATTGTTGCCACAAATTTCTATTCCATTATCTAAGTATTCTGGTTGTTTATCTTTAGAGGATGATAGGGTAAAGATTCTTCGATATAAGTGTGATTATCGTCAGAAATCTGTACAACTATGAAATACTTGAGATGAATTCATCTTTGAAAACTACAGACACGATGGGACTTATAGCAATATTGCCAGGATTGTGAACCTGCATAGTATTTGTGTCTTAAATAAGGTGCATGCAGGTCTCGCAGACAAGGGAAACTTTGTTTGCACGAAACCCTCGCAAGTCACGCTGTTATGATCATTTTGAATTCTGCCATTATGTCTTTTCGTCATTGTCATGTTGATGCGATCGTCTGATTTCTGTTTCCACAATGGCTTCTGCTCATTGGACTGTGATATGAAATATGTTTGGGGTTTTTTCCAACGTTTAGTGCAGGAAGTTATACAAAAAACTTTAGGCGCTGACAATAAGCAGGCGATTATCAAATCATGTTCGAATGGTGGGGCTTATATTTGAGCGGGTATATATTCGTGTATAGTCTTCTAGTGTGCTTCGGATGTTACCGGGTGACCTTCTGTAGGCAACGTATTTACTTTTGCTGTTTATTGGATTTTGACCATGCAAGCTCGGAGTTTAGATTGCTAAAACGTGAATACGGCAAAACGCAAGCAAAAGTTGCATTTTGCTTAAGATACTTTTCAAAATAATGGTTCATAATTTCTAAGATATTCCACAAAAAGAGTGCACCATATCATGTTGTTTCAATGCTAAAGTAATGTAAAAACTCCTTCATGTAGACTTTATTTATACACCGTGAAGGCACACAACAGGTGACAGGCAAATGTTCTAAACGTGTAGTATGCTAATTAAAAAAGTTTTCATACTTTTAGGACGACAAAGGAAATCAGTGTCTTTGTACATAGAGCATAAAAAGTACCGTTACTGTCTCCCAAAGGATTTATAGATGTTTTGAATGGAGACCTCCCAACCATTCTGAATTTGGAGGAAAGAATCTGAATTTTTACCATTCATTTTTGATAGGAGTTTCCTATTTCCTTCCTTGATAACTTTACTACACACTCCTTATGGGAACTGCTCATTTTTTCCTAATTTTTAGCCAAATCATCCATGTTTCTTTTCAGTCAGAAAGGTTGGGAGGTCTGTGCGTGGATCGAAGACACCTTTTGGAACATGACAAACGAGCAGCTAAACGGGCTTTGGTTTCTTTGTAATCATTTGGCTCATATTCTCTCTCGTTGGTTTCCTTTTACGGCTAATAACTTTACAGTCTATCGATATCTCTCTCGCTGGGGGAATTTCTTTGTGGAAGAAAATCTTTCTGTATAAGGAGTGGTAATACATTCTGCGTTTTTATTCATGTAGGCCTAAGACACCAAGAAGTCGCCAGACCTGGTGAGCATGCGGGAGAAACCTGCTGCGGTCAATAATAAAAGGGTCACCGTGAAAGGAGACAGCTTCCAATGGCTATTAATACTTAAATCGCCCAACCATTAGATAATAGCGAGCTTTAGACCTGTGACGCAAACCCTAAGACGACGCTATTGGGCTAAAGAATGTGTTCTGGACATGCGCGAGACAATGTTTCCGTTGTCGAACCAGGGCGAAGGCGTCGTCTAGAGCGCTCACGTCGCAGAATCAATGTGGAGTTCGCTGATGAGCGCTTCGTGACTCCTCTCTTTCATTGTTGTTTTATTCTCGATACTCATCAACAGGATGAGCAAGGTGAGCACCATTCCTGTAATACCAGGAGGGTTACATCGCTCCTTCTTTCTTGGCACGGATATAGTTCTAGACAATGCTTCAGAGCTCGAAGACCATCCGCTGTGGGAATGTTGGTATACAATGATGCAATGTCCATGGTGAAGAGTAGACGCTGATTCTCATTCCCCTGAAACTGAAAATCTTTGAAGAGCCGGATGGCGTCTGAGGTGTCCTTGATATTATAGGTAGGCAGCCTGGTGACCAGGGGGCAATGATGCTGTCTAAATACTGACTGATAAGCTCCGTCGGACAGTTAATGGTGGAGACAATAGGACGTCCAGGGTTGTTTACCTTGTGGATCTTGGGCAAGAGATAGAAAGTGGCACATTGAGGACTATCCTGAACTAGGTTAACAGCATTAGCGGATAACGGCCCTTCTTTAAACTACTCATAAATACTTATTTTCATTTGTGGCGTCACTCCCTAGCGCCTGTACAATGCGTCAATCTAGCTTTTTGTTGTTATTTGTATCTTACGCGTCTCCTTATTTAGTTTCTTGCATTTATTTTCTTTAAGTTCAGACTTACTTTGATAAAGGTCTTTGACCGAAATGTCAGTCCAATGTTTTGGCTCCTACGGTGTTTTCATACGCACTGCTTGTACTTATATATATATATATATATTATGATAAACAAAGAAATGAATTAGCATAACTCAGTAAATTAGAACCCGAATATAAACCATTCTTATTATTATAGAACGACAGTAAGCTGTGTCTTGCTTTAATATACAGCACTTCACTGCCCATTATGACGTACTGTACATGGGCGTAAATCCCCCCCCCCCCCCCACTTTTGAAGGAGGAGGGGGGATGGCCTGTACAAATATCCCTCCCCCCTGAAATTCTCCCGAGAAAAAGATGTAGGAACAAAAACAAAAACAAAAAGAAATGTGGTGATATTGATTTCAGCATGATGGATTATTGCATAGCCTATAAACTAGGCGGAGAATGCAGTTATTGTCTTTGTAATTTGCTGTTAAGCTAAACGTATGATGCAGCGAGATAATTGTCTTTGCCAAGCGATACATCTGATGCGGCGAGACTACGAACTGTGGACGCATCTACCGCGTCCGCTAGGCGCCACGATCAGTGGCAGTTTTTTTTTTTTTTTTTTTTCGTATAAGAAGACTGCCACTGATTCAACAAAAGTAAGAAAACAACGACATACAACTGGATCATAGGCGGTGTATATTCGCGCGCATCCCACTGTTCGTAGTCTTGTCGCATCAGACCAGCTGCATCCCCACCTAGGTTATAGGCTACATACCGTAATGCAAGAGCCATGACGTTCGCACGCCCGCCTCGTGACGAGAGCATACTGCTGAACAGTGCTAGCAGCGCTCGCGTACTTCTCTCGCACGCCAATGCATGTAGAGCAATATCGACCGTAATGCATGCTTCGGATGATGTAGCCACACAACCAGATGGCAACCAGCTGCACGCAACCAGGGAGGTGCTCTTCCCACCTCCTTGATGCAACACAGTCTGTAGGGCCATGGACGTAGGCTTGGACGAGTGCACCATGCCGAGCGCGATACGACTCACGTCGAGCTCCGCATGAGTTACCCAAAGATCTAGATAACAAACAGCCTTGTACGAGTTTCAGTCGTAGGAATTGCAACACATTTACCCTCTCCATATTGGCAGTGATTTTGCTCAGTTAGTATATTCGTTTGCCTCCAGAAAAACAAAAGGAACGGGTGTCGATTCCCATATTTTGCCATATGCAAGTACCTCCTTTAATCTAATGAACATTGCTTTAGATTAATGGTTCAGACCTATTAAACAGATTTCTTTTTGTTTTCATGGGAGATTTGCAAAAAACACAAGAAAGTTCACCTGTTAACAAACATACATCAATAGATTAATAAGACAAGTTTATTCGCAGCCAATTTTATTGATATGCAACATTCATCTCACGAACAGAAAAATGGATTCTTTAATCCCTAATCAAACAATCCCACAGAAAAGGCAAGACATTCTAACAGTTTGCCAGAATAGTACGAAAAGATTTTCACTTTTTTTTTCCAGTGAATAGGACCTATTTGGAATTGAGTACTGAAACGGATATTGTACCTTTAATACCAAATCATTTTCACACGTTTGTAAGAATGTATAAAACCTTAAGTGTGCCGTGATCCTGAATGAATTTCACAATTGTATTTATGAGCCTGTAATGTTGTTCGAAAAAAACGTTGCTTATCATGTCATTGTGCTTATAGGGGCCAGATATGAAGCCATTAACTTGACAAAGATGGAAAAAAGGTGAGCAAAATAAATAGAACTACCTCTACGAAAAAGAATGGCTGAACTCATTTTGATTTCTGCAAATATGAATGGTGTTTAAATGGTAAAAAAATGTACAAAAGAGTCTTTAAGAAAGAATCTCAGGAAATTGTTCAAATTGTCGGCATCATAATTATGCCAATTATGTTTGAACTTTCAAAGGCTACAGTATATGTTAACATCTGATAGACCTGGGCTTCAGAAGTGCTCTGATAATATGTAGGCCTATGTTGCGAGATTTATAGTTAGTAAACGTTGGATTGTCTTCAATTAAAGTACGGTTTGCTTAATCTATCCCTGTGAGGTAAAATTTCATTCAATACGAGATGAACTTTCAAGTTTTCAATCTCCGCCTATACGGTCCTTATATAACCTTGCCTTTCTGATAATGTTTATTGTTTACTCTCCAAAGGGAATGGGGTTAGACATAAAAGATAATATTCTATATGGTTGATTGGAATTACGGAACATAATTATGTTATTAGAGCCCACAAAGATTGTCATAGAGACACATACGGAGAAAAAAACTGTGCTTGTTTGTTTAACCTTGTTTGCTTTGTTACTGTTTTATGTTAAGGTTTTTAAAACAATAATGTACAAAACTGATCTCGCGGAATAGATTTATTCAAGTGAATAAAACTATATTCACCTTTATCCAGCAATTTGTTCTCAATAGTGTTTTGATCAGAGGAAAACTAGTGTGTTAGTTGTCGCATGTCACAAGTTATCCCGGGTTACATGAAAAGCTGTCACTATAGGCCCTACCTTGCCACTACAACTCGACTTCTGTGGAAACCGTTCTTCGTTATTCTGTAAGTACCATTATATCCCCCCCCCCCCCCGAAAAAAAAAGCGCAAGCGAGCGAAACCGAGCGCTTTTAAAAGTTTGAATCGTGTTTATGTGCAGTGGATGAAGTTGGGGGAGACAAATCATTTTGTCCCCCAAGCAATTCCCGAGATGAGGACAAATTTCGAACTTTCTTTATGGAAAATTGGACAGCTACCGCCAGAAGTATGCACCGGATCGCTGAACTGCAATCATAAATTGCAAAAGCTACTGGGTCCCTTTCGATAAACTTTGTACACTTTTGAGATTTACGTTTTATTTCCTTATATTTATCAAAGAGCGTGCAACAGATCTTTCACTTACAAAAGCTCCTCATATGAGAGGCGTTGATGGAGGGGGAGGGGGTGGTTCCCCCATAAAAATATTGGGGACAAACAGATCATTTTGCTCCTCCTCGTAACTCCCGAGGTGTGGAAATGTTCTTACTTTTTTTTTTATAGAAGACTGTCTAAATATTTCACCCAAAGATGACTGAATTTCAATTCTGAAAATGCAAAATCTCCCTCGCGTAAGAGGGGGATTGTAGAGCCCACTAATGTCAAAATCGCCCACTAATGTCAAAACAACACTAATGTCATAACACGTCGACGACAAATGTCAAAACAACCACTAATGTCATAACGCGTCGACGACAAATGTCAAAACAACCACTAATGTCATAACACGTCGACGACAAATGTCAAAACAACCACTAATGTCATAACACGTCGACGACAAATGTCAAAATCGGATCAACCACTAATGTCATAACACGTCGACGACAAATGTCAAAATTTCCATTTTTACTGCAAATGTCATAACACGTCGACGACAAATGTCAAAATCGGATTAACCACTAATGTCATAACACGTCGACGACAAATGTCAAAATTTCCCAATTTTCTGCAATATGTCCTGACGCGTCACAAGGGCGGATCGAGGAATGCCATAAAGGGGAGGCGCCTTTACAAAATCAAAGGTTGGCACGACCCTCGCCCCCCCCCTTTCTTATTCTTATTTCTGCTGTGTTCACAAAATAAAGAGAGGGGGGCACTAAAGGGGATGCGCCCCTCTAAATCCGCGATTGCGTCAACCACAAATATCAATATTGGATTTACCACAAATGTCATAACACGTAGACCACAAATGTCATAACGCGACACAGTGGCGGATCCATGAATTCCGTAAAGGGGGGGGGGGGGGGGCTTTACAAAGTCAAAGGCTGGCGCGACCCCCTTTTCTTATTTTTGTTTCTGTTAGTGACGGTGCACGAGAGGGGGAAGCGCCCCCTTTCGATCTATCATTGCGTCAACCACATGGAAAAACTCAGTGCTTGCATTACAGGGGCGGATACAGGAATTTTGTAAAGGGGAGGCGTCTTTACAAAGTCAAAGGCTTGCGCGACCTTCCCCCCTCCCCATTTTCTTGTGTTGACGAAATAAAGAGAGGGGCACTAAAGGGGGATGCGCCCCCTCTCAATCCACGATTGCATCAACAACAAGTCAAAATCGGGGATTAACCACAAATGCAATAACACGTCGACCACAAATGTCATAACGCGTCACGGGGGGGGGGGGGGGGATCCAGGAATTCCGTAAAGGGGGGGGGGGCGCCTTTACAAAATCAAAGGCTGGCGCAACACTGGCGGGTACACCAAGGGGATGAGCCCCCTCTCGACCCATCATTGCGTCAACCGCAAATATCAAAACTCATTGCTTGCATTACGGGGCGGATCCAGAAATTTCGTAAATGGGAGGCGGCTTTACAAAATTAAAGGCTACCGCACCCCTCCCATATTTTTCTTTTTATCTATGTTGTTTTAACCAAAAAAAAAAGAAAGAAAAGAAAGGGGGCACCAGAGGGGGATGCGCCCCCTCCTGATCCATCATTGCGTCAAGCACAAATGACCAAACTCATTGCTTGCATTACAGGGGCTGATCCAGGAATTTCGTTAAGGGGAGGCGTCTTTGCAAAGTAAAAGGCTTGCGCGACCTTCCTCCCTCCCCATTTTCTTGTGTTGACGAAATAAAGAGAGGGGCACTAAAGGGGGATGCGCCCCTCTTAATCCACGATTGCATCAACAACAAGTCAAAATCGGGGATTAACCACAAATGCAATAACACGTCGACCACAAATGTCAAAACGCGTCACGGGGGGGGGGGGATCCAGGAATTCCGTAAAGGGGGGGGGGCGCCTTTACAAAATCAAAGGCTGGCGCAACACTGGCGGGTGCACCAAGGGGATGAGCCTCCTCTCGACCCATCATTACAGGGGCTGATCCAGGAATTTCGTTAAGGGGAGGCATCTTTGCAAAGTAAAAGTCTTGCTCGACCCTCCCCTCCCCTATTTCTTCTTTTTATTTCTGTCGTGTTGACGAAATAAAGAGATTGGGCACTAACGGGGGATGCGCCCCCTCTCAATCCGCGATTGCGTCAACCGCAAATGTCAAAATCGGGGATTAACTACAAATGTCATAACGCGTCGACCACAGGTGTAAACATTTTCAAACTAACTGCAAATGCCATAACGCGTCACAGGGGGTGGATCCAGGAATTCCGTAAAGCGGAGGGGCGCCTTAAAAAAAAATCAAAGGCTGGCGTGACACCCCCCCCCCCAATTTTCATCTTTATTTCTGTTGTTTTAACATACTATAGTGAGAGGGAGCCAGAGGTGGAAGAGCCCCCTCTCGAATCATGATTGCGTCAACCACAAATATCAAAACTCATTGCTTGCATTACGGGGGCGGATCCAGGAATTCCGTAAAGGGGAGGGGCGCCTTTACAAAATGAAAGGCTGGCCCGACCCTCCCCCTTTTCTTCTTTTTATTTCTGTTGTGTTGACGAAATAAAGAGAGGGGGCACTTAGGAGGGGGGTGCGCCTCCTCTAAATCCGCGATTGCGTCACAGGGGCGGATTCAGGAATTCCATAAAAAAAGGGGAAGGCTTTACAAAATCAAAGGCTGGCACGACCCCCCTTTTCTTATTTTTGTTTCCGTTGGTTTAACATACTATAGTGAGGGTGCACCAGAGAGAGAAGCCCCTCCCCCCCCCCCCCCTCTCGAAAATTCATTGCTTGAAATTATGGGGGGGGGATCCAGGAATTTTGTAAAGGGGAGGCGTACGTCTTCACAAGAAAGTCAAGGGCTGGCGTGACCTTCCCCAATCCCCCATTTTCTTCTTATTTCTGTTGTCTTGACAAAATAAAGAGAGGGGCACTGAAGGGGGATGCGCCACCTCATAATCCGCGATTGCGTCAACCAAAAGTCAAAATCGGGAATTAACCACAAATGTCATAACACGTCGACCACAAATGTCATATCGCGTCACAGGGGCGGATGCAGAAATTCCGGAAAGGGGGGGGGGGCGCCTTTACAATTTCAAAGGCTGGCGCGACACTCTGTCCCCACCCCCCCCCCCAATTCCTTATTTTTTTTTTCTGTTGATTTAACCGAATAATTATAGTGAGGGTGCACCAGAGGGGGATGCGGCCCCTCTCGATCCATCATTGCGTCAACCACAAATGGAAAAACTCATTGCTTGCATTACAGGGGCGGATCCAGGAATTCCACAAAGGGGAGGGGCGCCTTTACAAAATGAAAGGCTGGCGCGACCCTCCTCACTTTTCTTCTTTTTATTTGTGTTCTGTTGACAAAATAAAGACAGGGGCACTAAGGGGGGTGCGCCTCCTCTAAATCCGCGATTGCGTCAACCGCAAATGTCAATATTGGATTAACCACAAATGTCATAACACTTCGAACACAAAAAAATGTCATAACGCGTCACATGGGCGGATCAAGTAATTCCATAAAGGGGGGAGGGGGCTGGCGCGACCCCCTTTTCTTATTTTTTTTTCTGTTGTTTTAACCTAATATAGTGAGGGTGCACCAGAGGGGGAAGCGCCCCCTCTCGATCCATCATTTCGTCAACCACAAATGGAAAAACTCATTGCTTGCATTACAGGGGCATATCCAGGAATTCCGTGAAGGGGAGGTGCCTTTACAAAATCAAAGGCTCGCGAGACACCACACCATTTTCTTCTTTTCGGGCACCATGGGGGATGCGCCCCCTCTCGATCCAGGATTGCGTCAACCACAAATGACTAAACCCATTGATTACATTACAGGGGCGTATCCAGGAATTCCGTGAAGGGGAGGCGCCTTTACAAAATCAAAGGCTCACGCGACACCACCCCATTTTCTTCTTTTCATTTTCTCTTGTTTTAACAAAATATATAGAGGGGCACCATGGGGGATGCGCCCCCTCTCAATCCATGATTGCGTCAACCACAATGACCAAACTCATTGCTTCCATTACAGGGGCGGGTCCAGGAATTCCGTAAAGGGGAGGGGGTGCACCTTTGCATAATTAAAGTCTGACGCATCACCCCATCTTTTTATCATTTATGTTGTTTTGAAGAAAAAAAAATAGACGGGGCATCAGAGGGGGATGCGCCCGTCTCGATCCGCGATTGCGTCAACCACAAAATGTCAAAACTCATTGCTTGCATTACAGGGGCGGATCCAGGAATTCTGTAAAGGGGAGGAGCCTTGACAAATTTAAAACCTGCCGCACCCCTATTTTTCATTTCTGTTGTTTTAACAACAACAGAAATGCTTGCTCATTGCTTGTATTACAGGAGCGGGTCCAGGAATTCCGTAAAGCGTAAAGGGGAGACGTCTTCTCAAAATGAAAGGTTGACGCAATCCCCCTCCCCCTTATCAATATCGTCTTATTTCTTTTGTTTAAACGACAGTTAAAGCGGCAGTCTTTAATTGTGTAAAGGAGCCTCCATCACTTTACGGAATTCTGGTTCCGCCCCCTGTAATGCAAACAATGGGTTTTGCCATTAACTTGTGGTTGACGCAGTCGCGGATCTAGAGGGGGACACGGTACCCCCTCCCCGTCTCTATTTTTGTTAATTAAATGAAAAAAAAAAAAGGCGAGGCAGTTGAGCAACTTTTTGATTTTATAAACGCTTCTCTCCTTTACGGAATTTGGACCGCCCCTCTAATGCAAGCAATGAGTGTTGACATTTTGTGTTAACCCAATCGCGGATCGAGAGGGGGCTCATACCTCTATGGTGACTCCTTCATTTTTTTTTAACAATAGAAAAATTAAAAGAAAAAATAGGGGGGTGCGGCAGATTTAAATTTTGTAAAGGCGCTTCCCCTTTACGGAATTCCTGGATCCGTCCCTGTACGGTAAGAAATTAGTTTTGATATTATGGTTAACGCAATCGCGGATCGAGAAGGAGGCGCATCCCCCTCTGATGCCACCTCTCTTTTTTTAAAACAATAATAAAATATGGGGGTGCGGCAGCCATTATAACTTGTAAAGGCGCCTCCCGTTTACTGAATTCCTGGATCAGCCCTTAATGCAAGCAATGAGTTTTGACATTTGTGGTTGACGCAATCATGGATTGGGAGGGGACTGGTACATCTCTGGTGCCCCCCCTTTTTTTTTTGTTAAAACAAAAAAAAAATAAATAAAATGGGGAGGGGGTGGAAGCCTTTAATTTTGTAAAGGTGTCTACCTTTTACGGAATTCCTGGATCCACCCCTGTAATGCAAACAACGCAGCAGCTTTGATTTTGTAAGGGCGATTCCTGTATCCGCCCCTATCATGCAAGCAAAAATGAGTTTTGACATTTTGTGGTTGACCCAATCGCGGATCGAGAAGGGAGAGCATCCCCCTCTGGCGCTCCCCTCTCTTTCTTTTTCTTTTAGTTAAAACAATAGAAAAATGGAAAAAATGGAGGGTTGGGGTGCGGCAGTTCTAGTTTTGTAAAGACGCCCCCCCCCCCCTTTACGAAACTCCTTGATCCGCCCCTGTAACGCGTTATGCCGCATCCCCTTTTTTTATTTCATTTCTGTTGTTTTACCAACAAAAACAAAACAAAAACAAAAATAGAGAGGGGGTACCAGAGGGGGATGCTCCCCTCCCCCTCGATCCGCAATCGCGTACGTCAACCACAAATGTCAAAACTCATTGCTTGCATTACGGGGGCAGGTCCAAGAATTCCTTAAAGCGCAAAGGGGAGACGTCTTTTCAAAATGAAAGGCTTGCGAAATCCCCCTCCCCCTTATTTTTCTTTTTATTTCTTTTGTTTAAACGTAAAAAAAAAAAGAATGGGGGTGCGGCAATCTTTAATTTTGTAAAGGGGCCTCCCCTTTACGGAATTCCTGGTTCCGCCCCATGCAATGCAAACAACGAGATTTGCCAAAAACTTGTGGTTGACGCAATCGCGGGTCGAGAGGGGGGCGGTATATCCCCTCCCCGTCTCTACTTTTGTAAACACGAAAGAAATTGAATTAAGAAAAAGGAGAGGTGGCTTGCGCAGGCATTTGATTTTTTTAATGGCGTCTCCCCTTTACGGAATTCCTGGACCCGCCCCTATATAGCGCAATCGCGGATCGAAAGGGGTTAGGGGTTTTTAAACAACAGAAATAAAAAGAAAAAAAAAGGGGTGCGGCTGTTATAATTTTGTAAAGGTGGCTCCCCTTTACGAAATTCCTGGATCCGCCCCTGTGACGCGTTATGACATTTGCAGTACATCTGGAAATTTCGAAATTTTTGTGGTCGACGTCTTATGACATTTTGTGGTTAATCCAATTTTGACATTTGCGGTTGGCGCAAACGCTGATCGAGAGGGGGCGCATCCCCCTCTGGTGCCCCCTCGCTATGTTTTGTTAACGCAACAGAAATAAATATAAGAAAATGGGGTGGGGTCTCGACAGCCTTAGATTTTGTAAGGGTGACTCCCCTTTACGGAATTCCTGGATCCGCCCCTGTAATGCAAGCAATGAGTTTTGATTTTTGTGGTTGACGCAATCAAGCATGGAACGAGAGGGGGCGCGTCCCCCTCTGGTGCCCCCTCACTATATTTTGTTAAAAGCCTTTGATTTTTTAAAGGCGGCCATCCCCTTTACGGAATTCCTGGATCCACCCCTCTGACGCATTATGACATTTGCAATTAGTTTGAAAATTTTGACATTTGTATGTGGTCGACGTGTTATGACATTTATGGTTAATCTCCGATTTTGACATTTTCGGTTGACGCAATCGCGGATTGAGAGGGAGCGCATCTCCCTTCAGTGCCTCCTCTCTTTATTTCATCAAGACAACAGAAATAAAAAGAACGAGATGGGGGAGGGAGGAGGGTCGCACCAGACTTTGACTTTGTAAAGACGCCTCCCCTTTACGAAATTCCTGGATCCGCCCCTGTAATGAGAGCAATGAGTTTAGTCATTTGTGGTTGACGCAATGATGGATCGAGAGGGGGCGCATCCCCTTTGGTGCACCCTCACTATAATTATTAGGTTAAAAACAACAGAAATAAAAATAAGAAAGGGGGGGGGGGTGTCTCGCCAGCCTTTGATCTTGTAAAGGCGCCCCCCCCCCCGTACGGAATTCCTTGATCCACCCCGTAATGCAAGCAATGAGCTTTTCCATTGTATTATGTGGTTGAAGCAATGATGGATCGCGAGGGGGCGCTTCCCCCTCTCGTGCACCCTCACTATATTAGGTTAAACCAACAGAAACAAAAATAAGAAAAGGGGAGTCGCGCCAGCCTTTGATTTTGTACCGGCGCCCCCCCCCCCCTACGAATTCCTGGATCCGCCCCAGTGTTGCTTTATGACATTTGTGGTTAATCCAATACTGATATTTGTGCTTGACGCTATCTCGGATTTAGAGGGCGCATCCCCCTTTAGTGCCCCCTCTCCTTTATTTTTTTTTCAACACAACAGAAATAAAAATAAGAAAATGGGGTGGGGGCGAAGGTCGCGCCAGCCTTTTATTTTGTAAAGCCGCCTCCCCTTTACGGAATTCCTGGATCCGCCCCCGTAATACAAGCAACGAGTTTTGATATTTCTGTTGACGCAATGATGGGTCGACGAGAGGGGGCGCATCCCCCTCTGGTGCACCCTCACTGTAATTATTAGGTTAAAACAACAGAAAAAAAAATGGGGGGGGGGGGACGTGTCGCGTCAGCCTTTGATTTTGTAAAGGCGCCTCCCCCCCCCTTTACGGAATTCCTTAATCCCCCCCCCCCCCCCCCCGTGACGCGTTATGACATTTGTGGTCGACGTGTTATTGCATTTGTGGTTAATCCCCGATTTTGACTTGTGGTTGACGCAATCGCGGATTGAGAGGGGGTGCATCCCCCTTTAGTGCCCCTCTCTTTATTTCGTCAACACAAGAAAATGGGGAGGGGGGTAAGGTCGCGCCAGCCTTTGACTTTGTAAAGACGCCTCCCCTTTACAAAATTCCTGGATTCGCCCCTGTAATGCAAGCAATGAGTTTGTCCATAATTTTATGTGGTTGACGCAATGATGGATCGAGAGGGGGCGCTTCCCCCTCTCGTGCACACTCACTAACAGAAACAAAAAGAAAAGGGGGTCGCGCAAGCCTTTGAATTGTAAAGGCCCCCCCCCCCTTTACGGAATTCATGGATCCGCCCCTGTGTCGCGTTATGACATTTGTGTCGACGTGTTATGACATTTGTGGTTAATCCAATATTGATATTGTGGTTGACGCAATCGCGGATTTAGAGGGGGCGCATCCCCCTTTAGAGCCCCCTCTCTCTATTTTGTCAAGACAACAGAAATAAAAATAAGAAAATGGGGGGGGGGGGGAGGGGGCCGAGGGTCACGCCAGCCTTTGATTTTGTAAAGGCGCCTCCTCCTTTATGGAATTCCTCGATCCGCCCTTGTGACGCGTCATGACATTTTGCAGAAAATTGGGAAATTTTGACATTTGTCGTCGACGTGTTATGACATTTGCAGTAAAAATGGAAATTTTGACATTTGTCGTCGACGTGTTATGACATTAGTGGTTGATCCGATTTTGACATTTGTCGTCGACGTGTTATGACATTAGTGGTTGTTTTGACATTTGTCGTCGACGCGTTATGACATTAGTGGTTGTTTTGACATTTGTCGTCGACGCGTTATGACATTAGTGGTTGTTTTGACATTTGTCGTCGACGTGTTATGACATTAGTGGTTGTTTGACATTAGTGGGCGATTTTGACATTAGTGGGCTCTACAGGGATATATAGGCCTAAACCCCTCCCATACCCTCCCCGTTCAATCATTTCTACTTAATACACTTTAGATTGACAGATTCAAAATGTTTCATCCAAAGTGTGCACCAGGTCTGTTACTTCAGTTTAAAGAAATGCAAATGTTCCATGGGTGGGAGGAGATGTCTAGATACTTTCAATTAACGGAGGATCCCCCCCCCCCCCTTAAAAAAAATAGTATACACTTCTGGGAATGAAATTTCCCCAGATTACATCATAAATGTGTTTACGAGATATTTGTTGCTGCCAGTAATTGCCAGCAGTTGCGCCCGGTGCGCCCCCATCCCTTAATTTCCAAAGCGAAAAAAGTACAGCTACAAACGGCAGTTTTTGGACTGTAAAATGTCAAAATTTTCAAGCTCGCTCGCTTCGCTCGCTCGCATTGAATCATCATGCCATTCTCATGATGTTGCTGCCGGGTAATTGCCAGCAGTAGCGCCTGGTGCGCCCCCCTATTTTTCAAAGCGAAAAAAAAAAACTGCAGCTACAAACGGCAGATTTTGGACTGTAAGATGTCAAAATTTTCAAGCTCGCTCGCATCAGGGAGGTGGGAAGAGAAACACCTCCCTGCTCGCATTTAATCGTTATGTCATTCTCCTGATGTTGCTGCCAGTAATTGCCAGCAGTTGCGCCCGGTGCGCCCCCACCCCCTTAATTTCCTAAGCGAAAAAATTACAGCTACAAACGGCAGTTTTTTTGGACAGTAAAATGTCAAAATTTTCAAGCTCGCTCGCTTCGCACGCTCGCATTGAATCGTCATGCCATTCTCCTGATGTTGCTGCCGGGTAATTGCCAGCAGTTGCGCCCGGTGCGCCCCCCCCCCCCCCTTATTTTTCAAAGCGAAAAGATATAGCTACAAACGGCAGTTTTTGGACTGTGCAATATCAAAATTTTTAAAGCTCACTCGCATTTAATCGTTATGTCATTCTCCTGATGTTGCTGCCAGTAATTGTCAGCAGTTGCGCCCGGTGCGCCCCCACCCCCCTTAATTTCCTAAGCGAAAAAAATATAGCTACAAACTGCCGTTTTGGGATTGTACAATGTCAAAATTTTCAAGCTCGCTTGCTTCGCTCGCTCGCATTTAATCGCTATGCTATTCTCCTGATGTTGCTGCCGGAGTAATTGCCAGCAGTTGCGCCCGGTGCCCCCCCCCCCCTTAATTTTCAAAGCGGAAAAATGTAGCTACAAACGGCAGTTTTGGGACTGTAAAATTTCAAAATTTTCAAGCTCGCTCGCTTCGCTCGCTCGCATTTAACGTTATGTCATTCTCCTGATGTTGCTGCCATTATTAAATTGCCAGCAAATGCGCCCGGTGCGCCCCCTTAATTTCCAAAGCGAAAAAAAATATATATATAGCTGCCAGGAGCGTCACCAGCTTTTTTTCAAGGGGGTTGCGTTTTGACACTAAATGTACCTGTGAGATTCTTTTTTTTTTTTAATTTATTGGTGCCTGTATCATGTACATTTAGTCATGATACACTGTCCACATGCATATATACATACATTGTTAGTGGCACGTATACATAAGCATAAGTTAAACATAGTGGAAAAATAACTGTAGAGGACTATGATTATAACATACGGGGGTATAGTGACGGTGTGAGGTCCTCGGCGAGGGAGCGAAGCGACCGAACGGGGGAGAATGTGGGAGTGGGATACCCCCTACCACGGTAGCTACTTTTTGTAAAAACAGAGTATAAAAGTCGCGTTTGTAGGGCATTTTCAATCAACATTCTAGGGAATTAAACATCACCGTGAGGGACTATAATTATAACATGCGGGGGTACATTATGTGACGGTGTGAGATCCTCGGCGAGGGAGCGAAGCGAGCGAGCTGAAAATTTTGACATTTTACAGTCCCAAAACTGCCGTTTGTAGCTGTATTTTTCGCTTTGGAAATTAAAGGGGAGGGGCACACCAGGCGCAACTGCTGGCAATTACTGGCAGTAACATCAGGAGAATGGCATAGCGATAAATGCGAGAGAGCAAAGCGAGCGAGCTTGAAAATTTTGATATTTTACGGTCCCGAACTGCCGTTTGTGGCTATATTTTTTCGCTTTGGAAATTAAAGGGGAGGGGGACACCAGGCGCAACTGCTGGTAATTACAGGCAGTAACATCAGGAGAATGGCATTGCGATTAAATGCGAGAGAGCGAAGCGAGCGAGCTTGAAAATTTTGATATTTTAAAGTCCCAAACCTGCCATTTGTATATAGCTATATTTTCGCTTTGGAAATTAAGGGGCGCACCGGGCGCAACTGCTGGCAATTATTGGCAGCACCATCAGGAGAATGCCATAGCGATTAAATGCGAGCGAGCGAAGCGAGCGAACTTGAAAATTGTGATATTTTACAGTCCAAAAATTGCCGTTTGTATAGTTATACTTTCTTCGCTTTGGAAATTAAGAGGGGGGGGGGGGCGCCCGGTGCGTCCCCCCGGATCCGCCACTGATAGTCAAGGGTGTCTGTTTATGTTCATGAGTGGGAGAGGTATGACCAGCGAGGGGGCGTCGAAGTGACCAAGCGGGGAAAGATGCGAGAGAGCGAAGAGAGCGAGCTTAAAAATTTTGACATTTTATATATAGTCCAAAAACTGCCGTTTGTAGCTATATCTTTTCGCTTTGGAAATTAAGGGGAGGGGCACCGGGCGCAACTGCTGGCAATTACTGGCATCCACGTCAGGAGAATGGCATAGCGATTAAAGGGATCGTACAGTTATGGTTGAGACCTAATTTCCGGTTTATAACATTTTTAGGTGAGATAATGAGAAATCTCATATGAAATATGAAAGAGCATGCAATTTTATGAGGAATTCAACATTTATTTGATAAAAATTGGTTTTGAAATGGCTGAGATATCCAAAAAAGAATGATTCTAATAAAGTGTGGGACCCACACTTTGTAACGATCGCTTTGTTTTACTTTGTTTTTGGATGTTTCAGTTATTCCAAACCCGATTTTCATCAAATAAAATTTGAATTCCTCTTAAAATGGTATGCTCTGTGCTATATCATAAGTGTTTTCTTGGTATCTTGCAAAATTCGAAAGCCTATTTCTCATCTCAACCAAAACTGTACTATCCCTTTAAATGCGAGAGAGCGAAGAGAGCGAACTTAAAAATTTTGACATTTTATAGTCCAAAAACTGCCGTTTGTAGCTATATCTTTTCGCTTTGGAAATTAAGGGGAGGGGCGTACCGGGCGCAACTGCTGGCAATTACTGGCAGTAACATCAGGAGAATGGCATGACGGTTAAATGCGAGAGAGCTAAGCGTAGCGAGCGAGCTTGAAAATTTGGACATTAGACAGTCCAAAAACTGCCGTTTGTAGCTATACTTTTTCGCTTTGGCATCAACGTCAGGAGGATGGCATAGCGATTACATGCGAGAGAGCGAAGAGAGCGAGCTTGAAAATTTTGACATTTTGTAGTCCCAAACTGCCGTTTGTAGCTATATTTTTTCGCTTTGGAAATAAAGGGGGGGGGGGGCGCACCGGGCGCAAGTGCTAGCAATTACTGGCATCAACGTCAGGGAGAATGGCATAACAATTAAATGCGTGAGAACGAAGCGAGCGAGCTTGAAATTTGACATTTTACATTCCAAAAACTGCCGTTTGTAGCCATATTTTTCGCTTTGGAAATAAAGGGGGGGCGCACCGGGTGCAAGTGCTAGCAATACTGGCATCAACGTCACGAGAATGGCATAACAATTAAATGCGTGAGAACGAAGCGAGCGAGCTTGAAATTTTGACATTTTACATTCCAAAAACTGCCGTTTGTAGCCATATTTTTTCGCTTTGGAAATAAAGGGGGGCGCACCGGGTGCAAGTGCTAGCAATTACTGGCATCAACGTCACGAGAATGGCATAACAATTAAATGCGTGAGAACGAAGCGAGCGAGCTTGAAATTTTGACATTTTACATTCCAAAAACTGCCGTTTGTAGCCATATTTTTTCGCTTTGGAAATTAAGGGGGCGCACCGGGCGCAACTGCTGGCAATTATTGGCAGCACCATCAGGAGAATGCCATAGCGATTAATGCGAGCGAGCGAAGCGGGCGAGCTTGAAAATTTTGATATTTTGCAGTCCAAAAATTGCCGTTTGTAGTTATATTTTCTTCGCTTTGGAAATTAAGAGGGGGGGGGGGGAGGGTCGCCCGGTGCGTCCCCCCCCCCCCGATCCGCCACTGATAGTCAAGGGTGTCTGTTTCTGTTTATGTTCATGATTGGAAGAGGTATGACCAGCGAAGGGGCGTCGAAGTGACCAAGCGGGGGAAAGATGTCCAAAATCTGCACTTTAGAGCATCCCCTAATTGTTTGTGTGTGTGTGTGTGTGTGTTTTATATACGTAGTAAATTTAGGAAATAGACCAGGTCAAGTCTTATTATCAGCAATGCAAGGCAAGACTTGTCTGTAAAGCAAACTGCAAAATCAATGATCTATAGCTTTAACGAAGCGCTACGTACAAAGGTGTATACATTCTACATCACATTGCGCAACATTGCATAAGACTCTTTTTGCCGTTTATGTTCTGAGTACACTGCGCACATCCTGCTTATATTCAGAATGCCAACCAGGAATCACGCTGAATCACAATCCTTTGTCGGCTCCGGGCTTTTTGAACAATGTTTTACACCATATACCTCTTTAATGATGGTTAAAAGAAATCTAAGAAAAACATCTTATTTTTTGATCATCTTTTCATGTCGATTTCAAAAGCAGTTTACTAAACCTTAAATTGCCATTTTGGTAAGTTTCTTTTTTCCTTTTTTTTTTCAGCGGATGGGGGGGGGGGGGGGCATATGCCCCCCCCCCCCCCCCCTCGTAGTTACGCTACCCCGTGATGAGGGAAAATATTTGAAATCAAGTGACAGATATATTATCAAACATATTTTTTGATTAATTATTCTGAAATTTGTCAGTCCCCCAAGTTGTCTAAGTGTATGGAGGAGGGTGTGTGAGGGGTAGCCCCTCCAACACGACAGAGATTTTACATTTTCAGAATTGAAATTCAACAATCCGTTGCAGAATGAAATATTTGGACAGATTTCTATTAAAAAGGAAAAGAAATTCCTCATTTCGAGGATTTGATAAGGTGTTGTTTGCCCCTTTGTCCTCCGGGGTTGATGATCCTGCATACTATACGAGAAAGCTGTTGCAGGCAAACGTGAACGTGCTCCGTACCGTACGATTATGTACTGTACGGTTGATAAATAGTGAAAACTGCAAAATTAAATCAGTGCTGTCAGAGCCCGAGTGCGATTTTTTTTCCCTTGTCTTCCTGGTGCAAAATAAAAAGAAAATAATAAAAGGAAATAAAAAAGAAAAGAAAAAGAAAATCATTTAGCGTCCGGCGTTGAGGTCGCTCGCAAACAGTTTTTTTTTTTTTTTTTTTTTTTTTTTTTGTCTGAAGGGGGGTGCGTTCGCACCCAACGCACCCCCCCCCCCCCTGGTGACGCCCATGAGCTGCAAACGGCCGCTTTTGGACTGTACAATGTCAAAATTCATGATCGCGTTCATGATCTTCAGTGTAAGAATTAAGACAAGAAGTTTCTCTATAAAATGATACCATTTTATAGGCAAAATTATTCAATAGTAATCTACATAAAATGTACTGCTACCTTAAACATGTTGGACTGTTTCAAGTCGATAGAACACGCCAAAAAAAAAATGAATCAAATTGCACCATTTACAACATCAATATGCAAAAAGTTCTCACTGTGGGAGGGGGAAACCCCCCTCCCACACCCTCCCCCCTCGCTCACATCGCTCCCTCGCATCTAACCGCTCCCCCTAAGATCAGATCCTGGCTACGCCGGTGATAGGCCCCACTATTTAGTAGTGCCTTCACAGTGATGTCGCACAGGCGCACAGTGGGCCAGAATGGCTCCAAAGTGCACCAAAATTCATATTCACCAAGATCAACTTAAAACGTATGCTAAATTGGTGGATCTAGGGGTAATCAGACCCGTAGAGCCAAAAATTCCTTGTTTTGACCCAAATTACCTTCAGCGGGGATAAAATTTAGCCTGTAGAGTGTATGATCATTTAAAATACTTTATTTGACACACGTGTTGACAATTTGAAGTGGGTCAAACGTCTTGTTCGGCGGAAACCTTTTGATAACTGAAATATTACATTTACTCCGTTTTTTACCTAGTATTCACAAATTTTTAGTCTTTTTGTAGATGAACAATCCACTTAAAATTAATTTCAAGAAAAACTATTGATCAGAGGTGTTCAAAAGGATGTAATCTGTGCCTAGGATATGAGAAAAATAAATTTCCTTCCAGTGACTAAATCCCTATTTTGGCGCACTTTCATTCACACCTGGCCCACTGTGAGGCGGAGCAAGAGCTGAAATACCACGATGTAGTCATTCATTTTTCTATGAATATTTCTTTTTCTTACTTGTTTTTTTTTATAGGATAAAAATCCCAAATTTCACCAAAAGTGAGCACCAGATCGCTGAATTTGAGGTCTGAAAATGCCAAATTTTCCTCGTGTGGGAGGGGGATACCCCCCCCCCCCTCCCACACCCTCCCCCCGCTAGGCCGCTCCGCTCCCTCGCACAGATATTCAAACTCGAAGTCCCTCCCCTACCCCCCATCATTAAACGGAACGATGCCCCTGTGATGATTGCTTTACTGACTTAAATCAAGAAAATTGAAGAATACAAATAATAGCTACAGGAAAATATCTACTACGTCATTCAAGAAATGGATATCCTTAGTAGCATTTTATTGAATTCATTTGGGCATCATCAGGGCTGCGCTACGTTTTTGAAAGGGGGGGCCAAAATCACCTGTCAGTCAAAAAGAAAGAACATCAAAAGACAAGAGAAACAAACAATAAAAAAGTCTTCATACTTTTACGGTCTGATTTTCTGCCGAAAGTCGGCTGACAAGAAAAACAAACAAACAAACAAAAACAAGAACAAAAAGTCGTCATATTTTTGCTGCCACTTCCCTCCCACTTTGCATTGAAAAGAGTGGGACATTTGATCCCTGTAAAGTGTGTGTATGTGGGGGGGGGGGGCAAGCTCCCCCCCCCCCCCCCCCCGGGCTGCGCCGGTCCGGTTATGGGCTTGTAATCGTGGTGATGGGGACTATCGCCAATCATCCCCCCCCCCCACTCCTCAGTACGGATTTACGCCGTTGGTACTGTATGTGTTTGTGTGCTTTACATAGAAATGCTAAGAGCTTCTTTCGCGCAATATACTACTAATATAAGTGTGTGTGTGTGTGTGTGTGTGTGTGTGTATGTATGCGTACTGACAATACGTTCATGTGAGATCAACGAAATATGTCTTGTCTACATTCAGAGATAATTTGTTTGATTGGATTTTAACCAATGCGTTCAAACAATATGTGAGGTTTCCTGAATTGCAATGTAACTCATGAATGTGTCGTTTGTATATAAATAGGGTCCAAAATAGACACCTGAGGTACCTTCTATACATTAATAATTATCATGATAGTAATATGATATTGATTCTTACTCGCATCATCCATTGATAGGCTAATCGGATAATATGTCATCTCCTCTTAAATAACCGACGCATATCACCAGTATTTAGCTCCAAATTATTATGATGAACCGTCTTCACACACGTTTATGCTTACAGCATGCTTCGTATGTACATTCTCTTTCCTGTACGGTAAAATTTGATTTATCATGTTTTCCTAGTACCTAGTTGAATGTTTACCTCTGCGTTTTTCTTCTTATAGACAAACACCATGGCAACGTTTCATCAAAGCAGCAGCCAGAATCTGAAGTGTCGTCGTTGCCAATCACATTTCAGTCAACAAGAATTACTGGAATGTTCTCACGCCTTCTGTAAAGAATGCCTGGAACTTGACCTTGAAGGTCATCCCGACCAACTATCTATAGTATGCCCTGTATGCAGGGACGGAGATTCTCTACTCAGTGGGAATGTGATTGAGTCTCAAACAAACGCACCCCTGGACCTGGACGCGGACGCGGACGCAGACGCGGACGTGGAAGTGAAAACCCAAAATCCAACATGCACAGTTTGTGAGCCGGACGAAAACAGCCAGCAGTGTCTTACTGTCATACCTGTAGGAAATATATGTGTAAATTGTGTGATATACGTCACTTTGCAGAGAAATCGTTCGCCAACCACGAAGTGGTTGGTGTGAGCGAGTGCTCTCGGGAAAAGTCCCGCTGAAAAGGAAATGTAAGACACATCCTATAAAGGCAGATGGAAGGTGGTGCACTCATTATATAACACTTATAGTATGCAGTTTGGCCTGTATTATATATTTTTGCAGTATGTGTGGGATGCTGGAGCATTTGCAAGCTGGTCATCAACAGGAAAAGACCCCGGAAAAGGCAGTCAGTCACGATGAGACAATAATAAAAACTGTTAATGATTTGAGAATAAGAGCAAAATCAAAGAAAACAACCATTGACAACCATATCAAGTTCATAGACACACACGCAATGAAATGACAATCATTCTGGAAAATCTCAATAATGACATCGACAAGACGTACGAGGAATACATGAAACGCCTGTCAGCCAGAAGAGAAGCGCTTAAAAATCAAGTGATACGATTGTCTGAAAAATTCGCAAATGACTTACAAATCATGGAGGATGAGAGTCGCAAAAATCTCAGTAAAATAACTGACTTTGAAGAGCAGGTAAGTGAAGGTGTGGAGCAAGTGAGCTCGTCAGTACTCAAAAAGCGATGCGAGAACCTGGAGGGTATTCTGGGACTAAAAAATGATCCTAACGACTATTCACCGAGAGGTGTGACAGAACGAGCTCAGAAGATTTCATTCCGTAAATATGTGAAGGTCAATGAACCTTATCTTGGCAACCTAAAAGGTTACACGTGGGATGTCAAAGCAACGTATCGCTCCCTAACGAAAAGATAACCTGTATGACTCGTGCACCAGACGGTAAGATGGCAGTGGGATCGATGTTTGGAGGAATCCATCTTTACTCCTCTGATGGCGTGTTACAGCAGACGGTGCTGAAGGCTGTCAGTGTGGATAACATTGGATTCTGTCTGATGAGCGAAGTGTACTTGTGAATAATGCAGGAAAGATGTCACTATACACTCCACAGTGGGAGAAGCTTGACGTCACGTTCGAGACGTTAAGTGATGAAGGAAACAGACCATGTGATCTCACTGTGGATAGAGATGATAATATCCATGTGAGTTATAGCAACAAGATCCAGGTATTTACCCACAGGGAGGTAAGGCAGCCAAGGAAATAATGTGTGAGGAATATAAATCGTTGTATCTATTCTCCTTTCCATCCACGGGAAGCCTGATAATAACAAATGGAACACATGTCGTGTGCATCGATGGTAATGGGAAGAAGGAGAATGTCTTGATGAAGAAGGGTATGCGTGCCTTCCCAGCTGTTTGTCGAGATGATTCGGTCATGGTAGCCTGGGTGAAGCCTAAGGAAGGTCTTATCAGGATCGATCGATACACGAGAGATTTGGATCACGTGCACAATATCATCGCTGATTTAAAAATACAACCAAAAGAATATTGGTACTCTCTACAAGAGTTTGAGAGTGGTGAGATAGCTATCTGCACTCAAGATAGACTCTACATAATTATTTGATGTGATATAAGATTGTGAAATGTAAAATATACTCGCCATCGATGTTGTTTTGTTTACATTTATTTTCAGTGAAGATTGATTTATGGGGAGATACCCTACGTGATATATTTACAGTGTCATTGAAGTTTAGGCATGTGTTCAATTCAATTCAATTCAATTCAATTCATGCTTTATTTCATTTTTCGAAAAGAACATAAACATTTCACTTTCTTTGGTAACAGAGAATAAGGTTGCATAGTCAAGACAAAGTAAATTGAGAAAAATAAAATCGAGGAACCTTGGAATAAGAAATACGTTGTAATGAAACTTGACTGAAGTGATAAAGACGACATAATACGTAAGACATCGAAAAATGGAGGGACCCACTAAGAAGACAATGCTTGTAGAATGTGGGCCCCTCAAGTACAGAATGTCAATAGAAATTGAACTGATGCAAAAGGGGGAAGAAAGACTGGGAATAAAGTAAAAAAGAAAAAAGTCTGGAAGCCCTCTAGGAAGATAGAGTATCAAACAGACATACATACATACATACTCAGGCGAGTAAACAGAAAACGAAACTGGGACGGCGAAACTAATAAAGGGGGACTCATAGACAAGACAGAACGAGACAAGACAGAACGAGACAAGACAGAACGAGACAAGACTAATATAACAGGAAGACAATACAACGGACAGAAAGACAGAGCAGATCCAGTGATCCTCGACAAAATTCATGGACTTTACGGGTGCAACGTCTATACAGATATGAATGGGACGGCGAGCCGGGTTGGGGGGGTCAACAAGCTTCAAGGAACAGGCAATAAGCAACAAGCAACAAGAATTAATGATACAAGTTATATCAAGAGTTATTAAGGTTCCTGTTCCGTTTAGTAGGACTATCATGAATATGGAATTTCAGTGTGATTTGTTTCCATATGATTTATAGTTAACCAAAGTGACTTGATTTAACTCCAGGGCTCACCTGTTATGTACTCGTGCATGGCCAATACAATAAATGGGGCTATATGAATTCAACTATCACAATGTTGAGAATGGCTTGTGTCAAAACTTTTGCTGTATATGATTAGCGCTATATCGGAATAGGGTAATTTAAGAACAATGCTACATTATGCTCACATTAGTTGGAAAGTCGATGACTAAATAAAAAGTTCATTGTTTTGTAAAGAATGTTATATTGTGACGTGATCTGAAACTTTACCATATTATGATTCCATCATATTGTAACCATGAGACGAGAGTGTGATCATGTACCCATGACATCTTGTGCACTCTACAGGTACATTACCTTTGTCTCCTTCATTTCCTCTTTCTCTTTCTCTCCTTCTAACTTTCTCTATAATTCATCTACCTGTTTTATCTTTTCTATTACATGTAAAGGAAACAATGGTCTATACATAGTGGTTGGTTTAGCATTGTATATTGTATACACGGGCCAGTTGAGCTAATATGCCCGGATATTGTATCCGTTTATATTCAAACTGTTTATATAGCATGTGACACAGGAGAGTCAATCGGTTTTCATGACTTGGGGAAGGGGGGGGGGGGGGCAAAACTTTAAGGATAGTATGTGCGGGGGAGTACATAGAGCGGCCTAACGGTTAAGGGTTGATTATGGAGGTGGGTATCCTACTCCAATACGACGGGATTTTGCATTTTCAGACATAAAATTCAGCGATCGGGTACTCACTAATTGGTGAAATTATGTTTTATTTTTTTTTTTAATAAATAGCATTTGTATCACTTCTTGTTCAGCGAGCACAGTTTACTAAGTCTATTAAGGTGGAGGGGGAGAATGTGGGACAGGGATACCCCTCCCTAGAAGGATTGAGCTTTTGCACTTTAGAATTGAAATAAAGCGATCTGATGCATGTTTTGGGGAAAATGTTACTCTCTAAAAAAGAAAAGAGTGAATTTTCACTCGATTTTCACTCCCCTTGGTAGTGACGTCAAGGATCACTAGAAGTGGAGTGAATTTCGAGTGAACAGAAATTTCACTCCAAAAGAGAGTGAAAAAAGACGGAAATGTTTTTGCTGGGATGTTCACTCCTTTCTCACTCTAAATTCACTCCTGAGGTATTTCACTCTTTTGTCAGTCGTTTTTCACTCCTTTCTCACTCTAAATTCACTCCTATTGTATTCACTCTTCTTTAACTCCGGAGGATTTTCACTCCTTTTCACTCTTTTTTTCACTCCTTTTTTCAATCTTTTTTCAATCCCAAACGGAATTACACTCTACATGAGCACACATCTCTATCACCATTGATCACAACATTCAGTGCACTACTTATTCAACCCTGGAAGAAAAGTGACAATATAGTGATGAATTTGGAATAATCTAGGTGGTCTGGAGCCATTTTTGGAATAATGAATACCAATCAAACTAATACAAACAAAAACAGCAAGCAACGTTCATAATACAGATATTTGTTAATATTAATGCATGTATTTAGAAGCCAACGATCCACCACTGGTAGCCCAGTGCATTGCCAACTTTGTGTTCCAGTTTTGAAAGTAATTCTTACCCGAGCTGGATCAATACATGAAACTGAATAAATATAAGCTAGTAATCCAAATGGCTGTTGTTTCATTCTTTCTTATCAATTTATTCTTTCTTTAAGTAGCATTGAGTGGGATATAAGAAGATAATGTACTAATGCTACGCATGTTATGTTTTTTTTTTTTTTTTTAAATGAGCTGATTCTCTATAATAAATGTGTGATGTCCACTGGATCACCTGAAATAAAAAAAAAGGAATATTCCTCTTGAAATATCTAAACTTCAACTGCAGAGCAGTACACCATTACAAGTAGTCTTCATATGCTGAGTATCTGGTTTTCCATGAATTATGTGGCCAATAATAATTATACATATTTTTATCATTTAAAGAACAACTGTCACCATAATCATCACAAGGTCCCTGTAAATATCCTATTCTAGCTGTCATTCCCAAAGCTCTACAAATGGAGAGTTGTTTGCAAAAACTGCTAAGTCCATATGTGCCAATGGAGATATTTGCGATTAAAGGTCAAGAAAAATAAAGAGAATAATAAGAAAATGTTTGCTTCTTTTGATCATAACTTCAAAAATGTACCTTTATATGTACTGACCAATATATAATTTAAAAGGTATTATTTTGTACTTTATGACAGAGACCATACTTCAAAATCTTCAAAAAATGGACAGATCGGTTTTGCGAACAAACTCTTCAAATATTAACATCACACATTTCCCCGAAAATATGCCAAATTCATGAAGTTTGTGCAAAAGTGAAAAAAATTTACAAGAACCCCTCCTGAACATGTTCAATTTTCGACTACAAGTGAATATAATTATTGCATGTTCAATGATAAGCTACAAAAGACTTGCAAAGTATAGTCACCATTATCTATATTACAATACAAAAACAATTACACATGTAGTAGGGATTGTGATTGCTTCGAAAAATTGACAAAAATACAAAAATTTTCAATACTGCATGGTTAATCAAGTTTGGATCCTCTGTCATGTAACACAGTGATGCTCTACAAGTACATTGTATAAATACCTAAACATACTCGATCAGAGAAGCATGGTCTTGACTTTAAGTAGGCTTTAGGTGGGGTATTTATGTAGATGATAGAGCCAGAGGGGGGCCTCCCTGGAACCCCCCAGACCTCGGCCATCAACCGTGCGATCATTACAAAATCCACACACAAATTGCCTGTGACATAATCTATAAAACGGTAATGTTGATTTTCAACAACAACAAAGAAAAGTACCTTGGCTAAATTATGCTAATTTGAGCATGAAATCAGACCATTTGCCATAAATAAAGTTCCAAAAAGGACATTTTTGTTTTTTGTGTAAATATTCTTTCTAGTGTCCATAGCAAATGAAAGAGAAAAAACTGTGCCATCAAAAAATTCTGAAGTATTCTTTTTTCTATTTACTCATGTATTTCTTTGTTTCTTACTTTTTGTTTTTCATTGCCTTTTCAATGAAATTTGTCAGCAACACGTCCAGCATGAAAATATTCATGTTATTGATTACAATCAATAACCCCCAAAAATAATCATGCCTTCATGAAATTTGGCATGGAATGTCAAAGGGAAGGAGGGCTCGTAGCCCCCCCCCCCCCCCCCTCAACCGGGCCTACTATTTATGGAAACAGAATGCAATCAATACAGTTGACACAACATGTATCATTGATCTTCTTCACCTAAATAAGGCATCATTGTACAATATTGAACACTTGTAATCCTTCCGAGTTTTGCCAGATGTAGCAACAACTAAATGCATGCAAACTGAATTTCACATGTATCATATCATTGATCTCTTCACCTAAATAAGGCATCATTGTACATATGAACACTTGTAATCCTTCCGAGTTTTGCCAGATGTAGCAACAACTAATGCATGCAAACTGAATTTCTTATGAGAGGATTTCATGTGACGTCATGTTGGCCACCATAATGGTGGCTTCCATAGCAAAGGCGATCAATATTCATTCATGCATGCCTCTCTAACAAAGGTGTTCTTTTGCCTTAGTTTCCCTGAAGTAAACATTGCTGCAGCTTTTGTATGCAGTCTTGATTTCTAGTCGGTTTAGGCAATTGACTTCACTAGCTGCGTTCACATAGAAGTATACGGTATTCGCTATTCGGGCACCCAGTACACCATCACCCGCACCGTCAACTCGCCATCCATGCAGTGAGGATTTCTTCCTCCTACATCCCAGCAAGTCTTATTAACAATTTCTAAACTGCATCAGAATGTCAGTCTACATGCTTATTTTTGCTAAAGGGCAAATCCAGACCAAAATTGTCCTTATTTCATAAACGAGAGACGGTATACGCTGCAAGAAAATCGAACAAGCTCATTTCCCACTTTGCTATACTATTCTATGCTATTCGGTACATTCAAATAGTGCCCTCTTATGTGAACCGGTGTTAGGAAATCCTATCGTTCGATTCAAGCTATTCGCGTGCTTCGAAAACGAGCCCCAAATACCCAAATAGTATACTTCTATGTGAACGCAGCCTTATGGTGGGCAATTGTGACATCACTGCTAACACTCTATATTAAAATATGATTGTCAGTTGCAGGTTATCTTAATAAATTTGTTACGAGATCAAGGGAAGAATTATCCATAAGTTTGACTTGGCACATTAGTGAACTAATCTATTTAACTCCATCTACTCTAATGCCGTGAATTTATCAATGATGGGCTGCAGATGTTTCGTGGAAAAAGAAGTTGAACCAATTGAGCTTCTACCCACAAGTTTTTCAAAGTACAGTACATCAATTACATAAAGGTGAAAATGTACAAAATAACTCTGGGTCTCGTAACCCTAGGGATCAATGATTCCCATCAATTTTGTTTCATTTTTTAAAAAGATTTTTCCCCCTACTCCAAAGAAGATGGATGTAATAAATTTGAGCACATGCATATTGTACTGCATCAATGCTAATCAAAGGGGTGACAAAGGTATGTGGTAACTTAATCACAACATGGAGACATGATCTTCATCCCAAGAGCATGGCTGACCATTGGAAGATTCTGCTATTTAGCTGCTATTTGTAGCATTTCCCCCCCCCCCCCAAAAAAAAAAAAAAAAAAAATGAGGGAAAGAAAAAAAATTACATGTGAGTGTTTGTCAACAGTTTTCTCTCTTGAATATCAGACCATAAAAAGGTTTTATTAAAGCAAGTCAGAATTGCCTGGAGAGAAGGGGTTGCTTAATCATGAGCGCAGCAAGATTCGTATCATGCGGAATGCCAAGCTGTGTGTGGCCAAACATTCTTTGATATGCTTGGAACACCTCACAGATGAATGTATTGATTAACATGTGGCCATGAAGAGGAGATTTTTTTGACTATATAAGTCAGAACTATTTTCAGTTACTAGTATATACAACAATAAACAATTTAAAACATTAACAATCACACATTCTATGCAACAAACTCTTTTCGTCGGCAAGCCCAGTTCTACTTTTAATGTTGAAGTGCTGCAGTACATCCTGGTAACAGCTTCATGCTAAACTACCGCTGAGCCTGATGAGGCTGACTCTTCAACAAGAATGTAAGTTCCAACGTCAGAGGAGCATATGCTGTATCTCAAAAGAGGAAAAAGCAAGGGTATTTAGACCTACACACCGATGGTAGCTGTCTCTTCTCATTGGGCTTCTAATCTAACGTTGGAATGGTGCTCGGTCAATGGGCTTGGTGAGAGCTGCAACTACTCTCTCTCTCTCTCTCTCTGCCTGAGGTGATGTGTGGTGTCATAGCTCCTCAAGGTCTTCAAACGATACTCAATGAATCCATGATCCTTGCCATACAGGTATACTCCTGAAATATAAAAATGCATTGTAAGTCAAAGCTTTTTCTTGAGTCTCAACAAATTTGACTTTGGCACAGAGTTGACTATAACTGATGAAGATCTGATAGCAGTAGAAATACACTGTACATGTAGTGGCATTCTTATGGAAGAAAACGAGAATAGGTTTATTATAAATGAACGGCGCAACTGGCATGTGGAACTTAAGTTACATTACGTTACGTTGAAGTTAACGTTCATCGAACCCAAGTCATGGAATCAGGCCAATCTGCACACAACTTTATTAGACATCTATGAGAAGGTACATCACAATCCCCACATTGCCTGTATATTTGCACAATGAGTTTATTAAGAAATAGATGCAATTTCCCTGTAAAGGCCATTTTTTTTTTTTTTTTTTTTGGGGGGGGGGGGGAGGTCATGCCCATAATCTGAAAAACTTTGGGTCCTTGCCCCCTAACTAAACAAGGATGATCAACTCCTCGTTTGGTTGCTTAATTCTGTCCACTAGCTCTTGAGAAAAGTTGAAAATGTTGAAGTTTTTGCAAGCTAGATGAATAAGATACCATGTATGTCACTTAATCTTTCTGCTAAAGAGGGCTAAAAAAAGTTGTAGATCACATAAACTTACGAGTATAAACTTACATGTCCTTTTGCATCTTGTGTGGTGTCTCACAAAGTGGGGTACTGCATCGCAACTGCCTTGGCCACAACATCCTTTGCTCGCTACTTGGTATCTGAATTTAAAAAGAAAGCAAGAAAAATGTTAATCATATTCTACGACGCAAAAATCAAAAATTTGGCCCTCATTTTAATCTTTTAAGGGGCTGAACTATTTTTATGTTTTTTTTTTCTTGGCATTAATTTCTATTGCTATTCAGTACCACTGTTTCAAGTACATTTATTGCTACTTGAGCCAGTTATCAGTTAATACATAAACATTTCATGCAGATAGGTTAAGTGTGAATGTGCACAGTTAGTAGAAAAATTTATACAAGATGTGATTATCCATTGAACTTCATGGCACATCAACTCCCACTTTTTTTAGTAATCATTGTGATGATTAAATCATAAGTATTGGGACTATTATCAAATCAATATACATGTGGCCCGATGGGGCTACCACGAAAATAAGTCAGCGTGGAGTCTTGTACGTACACTCTGTTTACATGTTTTATACAAGTATACCAGTCTTTATTTTTAAATCTATAACCATCACTTCATTAACAATGTTACACTTACCGGTCCCTTCTACTTTCTTTCCCTTTTTTTTTTTTTTGGGGGGGGGGGGGGGCAAATTTTAGTCTGCTTTTCTCTATACTTGAGAAGACAAAAAAAACAACAAAACCAAATGAACAGGCAAATTACATGGTTATATATTGGATGGAAATGTACATTGTAGTACAAGACATGACAATGGGAAACTGGTATTCCAAACCAATTTTCAAATTATAATAATAATATATGAATAATAATATTTTACATAATTGAACTTACGCTGTACAGTTTTCTGCTTCCATTTTCAACAACAAATATGCTGCAATGATCTTGATGTGCAGATGTCTCCTCAGAACAGTCAGAACTCCTTCCCTCAGCTTTTGAAGTATCTCTTCCCCCTTGAAGTGATGTGTGTGTTGAATTCCTGGGCAAATAAGTAAAATTTAATGGTTTTATGAATAATACAAATGGCATGAGGATAGTAGGTTCCTCCAGTTTACATTATAAACTTGAAGAGCAAAATCATTTAACATACATATTTGACATAAGCAACAGCTCCACTTTCAAATACACAACTCAAGACTGACCATAACATGGTTTTCACTTCTGTCGATACGGCAAGTACACGGTACACATTTTTCTTAAATACAAGTACTAACCTGTCAAGACATTCATTGTCAGAGGGAAGGACAGCTCCAAAACTGCTCCATGAAGTATCTTGAAAATCATTTCTTCAAACAAAATAAAACCAACCAAGCATTCAGTCTCTTAATGTAGCCTCTTATGTAATTACTAAGACTCTAGAATGTTAAATAAATATAAATCAATTTCAAACTAGTCTCCCTTCATTAATCATTGTGGAAAACAACAGAATAGCTTACAGCAGGGTTAATGCAATGGAAGTCCATATCTCAGAGGCTCCTTCGCTGATGTTGGCTCGGTGTTTCCAGCATTCGTCAACCCTGAATTCAATGGCTAGTCGTTGTATGACCACATCTGGTACTTTGCAATCTGGCGATCTGCACCCTCTTCGTGTGACAGAGACTGTACAGCTATCAATATCTGTCTTTGTTCTCCAAATGATGACCCCTACACCGAGTTCCTTTAAATCACCATCACTACCGAAGAGCTGTCATGTCTACGTCCTTATCTGGAGGAAAGTATGAAAACACAAGGTTCAGAAATGGATGTAGAACTCATTTCCACAAGACCATGCAGTTGTTTTGTCCACACAAAGTGAGCACCAATACAAAAGCTAGTAGGCCTAATTACTTTTTTAGCTACATCAGCATATTTAATGTTAGAATTAAAGACCCAAAGATGATCTCTGCCAAATTTCAATTCCTAAGGTCACCTGTAACTTTCATAAAAAACAATGTTGAAAATAGTACCAGTCATCGTCTGCTACAAGGGGATCGATCTCCATGATGTGTGAGCACGCTGATCTTCAGATAGAAGTGCGATGTCACAGTGGACCAACAGTACACGCATCATACTTCTTACCTAGTACAGCTAGTAGTAGATGATCACGACACATGACGTGGGAGCTAGTGTACGTGGTATTCTTCCAGCTGTGTGGATGCTCAAATGTAGCGGCAAATAAAAGTCCTTTTACTACATACAGTGTATATAATGAACAATAATCATAAAAATCACCAAATTTCACCATTCTTTATTACCGTACTGATCGAGATCACCATCTCGTCTGGCAACACAGACCAGTGTCAGTGATTCGGCTGTCAACTCAACAATAGCAATGTAGAGTACGTGTCTGGCGCTAGGCGCTTCTAATGCTTTAATTAGCACAGCTCAGTAACAGTTAGGACCCTATAGTATAAGTTCGATCTCTACACTCGACCACAGTAATCTCTGTGTGATGATATGCTATACGAATGTCAATTCAATGACCAAGGACCAACGTTTCATTCATCACTCTTTTTTTTTTCTTTTTTTTGTGAATAGTTCAAGCCCTAGATCCCAACGTGTACAATTAAAGTGTTGTCTAAAGACTCAACGTATTATTAGATCCCAACACCTAGCGTGTACCATCAGGTGAGTTTCGGCCTCGGATTCTAGCTGTTCGTAAGGTGTTCTAAATATGACCAGCCCCACATAGCTAACTGTGTACAAACCATTGTACCGTACATTAATTGTTCGAAGGAGCGCCAGTACGGGCCTGGGGTTATTCGTATAGAACCCTAAAGGTAACTTACATAAATGGTCGTTTACGGAGAGGTATAATTAGATCGATCTATGGTTTGCTTACCTTCAAAAATGTGAATAATATCTCCGCCCCACTCAATTTGAAGACAGACATTTTCTCCTGTCCATCCCCTTACGAAAAAGTCCTGTGGTACTCCTGTGGTAATTACCACAGGACAGTACCACAGGACAGTACCACAGGAAAGTACCACAGGACAGTACCACAGGACAGTACCACAGGAATTGTCCTGTGGTATTTTGGGACATATACCACAGGACAGTACCACAGGAATTCCTGTGGTATTTTGGGACGTACCACAGGGCAGTACCACAGGAAAGTACCACAGGACCGGTACCACAGAACAGTACCACAAGACAGTACCACAGGAATTCCTGTGGTATTTTGGGACGTACCACAGGGCAGTACCACAGGAATTCCTGTGGTATTTTGGGACGTACCACAGGGCAGTACCACAGGACTAGTACCACAGAACAGTACCACAGGAACTGTCCTGTGGTATTTTTGGACAGTACCACAGGACAGTACCACAGGTCGATTATTACTGGCACACAGCATTACCACAGGGCAGTACCACACAGCATTTCCATGGTACCACAGGAGAGTACCACACAGGATAGATCGAAAAAAAAAATCTGGGAGACTTTTAGCCACATTTCAAGGAATATTCCTGATAGGTGAGTGATGGATTTCAGGACAAACATGGCCCTACTTAATAACCTGTCCTACTCCTAACATATAACCTCAAACGAGAGTCTAATGGCCAAGTGCCAATTTAGTCCTATAATAGATCTATATAGTCATATTCTATTCCTAGGTAGCCATCGACCCTATCAGTACATATATATATGGCCGTCTATCCGTAAAGCATTAAGGCATGGTTACTAACTCGATTATACTTTATTATCAAGATATGAAATTACACTTTCATATCAATATCTATGATATTGGGAATAACATAACATAATTAGACAATCTTTCATAAAGTTCAAAGTAAGTTCCATCATTAATACTTTGACTTTTTAAGTCATATATGTATTTTCTAAAATCTAGAGTGCTTTTTATGAATATTCATGAGCTATGTAAAAATTTGTACCACAGGAGTACCACAGGAGTACCACAGGAGTACCACAGAAGTCCTTATGAAATTTCTCATGCTTTACATCAGCACTTTCACTAAATAGGTAATACTGTAGGAGTATAGGACAGGATAAGTAATGGCAAATCAATTGTCATAATTCACAGCATAACTCATCTATCAATTAATTAAGGAATATATTAATATGTGTTTTTTTGTTTGTATTTTTGTTATAAATTTCAGTTGATTCTGCCTTACAATTTTCCTGTGTGGTACTCCTGTGTGGTACTGCTGTGTGATATTCTCCTGATGTGATATAAAATGTTAAGAAAAAAAAAGAATATCCTGTAGCATTTTTCTGTGGTACTTACGAATTTGATTTGCTGTGTGGTACTTCTGTGTGGAATAGCACCATATTATGATTTTCCTGTGGGATTTTGGACAGTTTCTGTGGTACTCTCCTGTGGTATACATCGAAAATTACCACAGGAATTCCTGTCGTACTGTCCTGTGGTACGTCCCAAAATTCCACAGGACAATTCGTGTGGTACTGTCCTGTGGTACGTCCCAAAATACCACAGGACAAGTCATGTGGTACTGTCCTGTGGTACTATCCTGTGGTACTTTCCTGTGGTATTGTCCTGTGGTACTGCCCTGTGGTACTGCCCTGTGGTACTGTCCTGTGGTACGTCCCAAAATACCACAGGACAAGTCGTGTGGTACTGTCCTGTGGTACTATCCTGTGGTACTGTCCTGTGGTACGTCCCAAAATACCACAGGACAAGTCGTGTGGTACTGTCCTGTGGTACTATCCTGTGGTACTGTCCTGTGGTACGTCAAAAAATACCACAGGACAAGTCGTGTGGTACTGTCCTGTGGTACTATCCTGTGGTACTGTCCTGTGGTACTGCCCTGTGGTACGTCCCAAAATACCACAGGACAAGTCGTGTGATACTGTCCTGTGGTACTATCCTGTACTTTCCTGTGGTACTGTCCTGTGGTACTGCCCTGTGGTATTGTCCTGTGGTACTGCCCTGTGGTACTGTCCTGTGGTACGTCCCAAAATACCACAGGACAAGTCGTGAGGTACTTTCAAGTGGTAATATCCTGTGGTACTTTCCTGTGGTACTGTCCTGTGGTATGTCCCAAAATACCACAGGACAAGTCGTGTGGTACTGTCCTGTGGTACTATCCTGTGGTACTTTCCTGTGGTACTGTCCTGTGGTACTGCCCTGTGGTACTGTCCTGTGGTACGTCCCAAAATACCACAGGACAAGTCGTGAGGTACTGTCCTGTGGTACTATCCTGTGGTACTGTCCTGTGGTACGTCCAAAAATACCACAGGACAATTCCTGTGGTACTGTCCTGTGGTACTATCCTGTGGTACTTTCCTGTGGTACTGTCCTGTGGTACGTCCCAAAATACCACAGGACAAGTCGTGTGGTACTGTCCTGTGGTACTATCCTGTGGTACTGTCCTGTGGTACTGCCCTGTGGTATGTCCCAAAATACCACAGGACAAGTCGTGTGGTACTGTCCTGTGGTACTATCCTGTACTTTCCTGTGGTACTGTCCTGTGGTACTTTCCTGTGGTATTGTCCTGTGGTACTGCCCTGTGGTACTGTCCTGTGGTACGTCCCAAAATACCACAGGACAAGTCGTGAGGTACTGTCCTGTGGTAATATCCTGTAGTACTTTCCTGTGGTACTGTCCTGTGGTATGTCCCAAAATACCACAGGACAAGTCATGTGGTACTGTCCTGTGGTACTTTCCTGTGGTACTGCCCTGTGGTACTTTCCTGTGGTACTGCCATGTGGTACTGTCCTGTGGTACGTCCCAAAATACCACAGGACGAGTCGTGTGGTACTGTCCTGTGGTACTATCCTGTGGTACTATCCTGTGGTACTTTCCTGTGGTACTTTCCTGTGGTACTGTCCTGTGGTACTGCCCTGTGGTACTGTCCTGTGGTACGTCCCAAAATACCACAGGACAAGTCGTGAGGTACTGTCCTGTGGTACTATCCTGTGGTACTGTCCTGTGGTACGTCCAAAAATACCACAGGACAATTCCTGTGGTACTGTCCTGTGGTACTATCCTGTGGTACTTTCCTGTGGTACTGTCCTGTGGAACTGCCCTGTGGTACTGTTCTGTGATACGTCCTAAAATACCACAGAACAAGTCGTGTGGTACTGTCCTGTGGTACTATCCTGTGGTACTTTCCTGTTGTACTCTCCTGTGGTACGTCCCAAAATACCACAGGACAATTCATGTGGTACTGTCCTGTGGTACTGTTGTGTGGTATACGCCCCAAAATACCACAGGACAATTTGTGTGTATACTGTCTTGTGGAACTTTCCTGTGGTAATGTCCTGTGGTACTGCCCTGTGGTACATCCCAGAGTACCACACGAGCCTGTGACACAGTACCACACAGTTCCTGCGTTAACATATATTTGTGTGGTACATTGTGTGGTACCAACCAGTATCACAGGGAGTACCACATGAGCCTGTAAAACAGTACCACACAGTTCCTGTGGTAACATTTATTTATGTGGTACATTGTGTGGTACTGACAAGTACTACAGGGAGTACCCTTCAAGCCTGTGGTACAGTACCACACAGTTCCTGTGGTAACATTACAAGTGTGTGGTACATTGTGTGGTACCGACAAGTACCACAGAGAGTACCACAGGACTTTTTTGTTAGGGATGACATCCAGGCTCAGATTCTCACGATTGCACTTACAGTACACGCACGTAAATCTGTGATCCTATGCATAATACACGCACAGCTAGCACACAGCACGCAATTGCACACAGGGTCACAGTCCACGCACAGGCGACGCGTCGCTCTTCAGGTAAACCTGCCCGCGCCCAAGCCAGGGGAAATTGCGGCTGGTGATTGGCTTAGAGTAAACACATGACAGGGGAATTCTCAATTTCTATTGGCCTAGCCAAATGCGTTTAATTATGTATTCACTCAGAATTCACTCGGCTTAATTTTCACTCGGAATTCACTCGGCGAATGGGTTTCACACAAATTTCACTCGTTACAAGAGTGAAATTCACTCGACAACGAGTGAAAGTCACTCTTAATTGAGTGAAATTTTATTCACTCCTTCCGAGGAGTGAATTATTCACTCGAAATTTTTTAGAGAGTATGATCTTGTTCTGCGCCTGCGCTATCACTGTGTAATATTCACATGTTTATGAAGTGGATGGGGTTTGGGATTGGAATATGCCCTCCCACACGACCTAGCTTTTGTATTTTGTGGAAATGAACTAAAATCTGATGCACAGTGTTTGTGGAATATTCGGAAAAAGATCAATCTTTAAAGTGGACACTAATACCAGAGAAAGGGGAAGGTGTGGATGAGTATACCCTCCAATTCTACAGTTTTTGTATTTTCAGAATCAAAATTCAAAGAGCGGGTGCACACTTTGGTGAATATTACAAATTTCCAAACAAAGAAAGGAACATATCAAAATTTCCATATCTTGGGAATCATTGGGGGACAATTTGCCCTCTTTTTGAACGGGGAGGGGAGTGCACCCTGCCCCCCCCCCCCACCCCAGTCGACGCCCCCTGCAGTGACAAGATATTTTAGATGCTTGAGGTTAATTAATGATAAATAAATAATAATAAATAATCAATGAGCTCTTCATATTATGAATGAGAGAGTAATGCTATATCATGAAATACTGTAGACGACATCTATTAAAAACCAAAAAAAAAAAAAAATGAAATAAATGGAAACATACGGGAAAAGAAGTCATAGAACTGGAATATCAGTATAGTAATTTGTATTTTGGTACAAGAATGATATATCATGTTTATTATTATAACCGAACTGAATATAAAATGCTACTCTGTATGCTTGTAACAACTTGAATGCAAATTAAATCGCTGGCTATTAAAACGTTTTGCTTACCTCTGCATGCTTATGTTTGTATGTGTTCTTGCGTTCATGACAGGCTTATGTCCACATGTATATTTTTAGAGGCTTGAATTTCTGTTTGCATAAACCTCTAAACATACATGGTACTGTAGGGCAAAGTATGGAAACAGAACTGCTAAAATAATTGTTTGATCAAATTAATCCTTTAGTTTGATTATTGTGGTATTGCTATTAATAAAACTTTGGGAGGAGGAACTTTTTCTTAATATGTTTGTACAATGTATATTGAAAAAGGTGTATAGTCCTCCAGCTTAATGTGTTCGCTTTTTTTGCGAGTTTCTAAAACTTCAGCGACATGTTATGACATAAGTGGTTATTTCGATATTAGTGGTTGGTTTCAACATCAGTGGGATCTACTAGGGTGTTTGTACAGGCCGTATTTCCAGATTATGTAAAAGAAAACTTTGTTAATATGAGATTATAATCTGTACATGTTGTCAGTGTATTGACCACCCAGGCTTTTTCTTATATTTAGTGAATTAAATTTACAAATCCTGCAAACATAAACGATGTTTGTGTGGTACTACAATTTCATTTTATCATCGCCACCCTCATCAGCGCCAGTGTCACTATCATGTTCATTATTATCATTTTGTTTTAATTTCATCCTCATCTTGTCATATCATAATTTAATATCGTAATCTAACATATCTTTGCTAGTACGTATACATAGAATATAAAACGATGCGTTCAGATCTCTCTCCCCATCATGCTGAACAAAATGGAATATAAAAATGTCTGAATATTACTGTTTTGCTCATTGTTTGCGTACAAGAGATCTTATGAACTTACCTTTTTCTTCATATCTACTTGCCAAAATCATTTTTAGGTTTCTTGCCTCGGTACAGCGAGGTCATAACCAGCGTCCATTGCACTTTTAACGAGGTTAATATTGAGTTCGAACGAACATTTACGTACAGTATCGAGAAAATAAGAAGAAAGAAAGAAGGAAAGAGAAAAAAGAAAAAAGAAAGAAAAAGTTGAGCGGATATAAGAAGGAGAAGGTAATAGAAGAAACCAGCAGAATTTCTCTTTTCATAGATCTTTTCATAGAATCTTTTTTTTTCTACTCATTTTTCTACTAATTGACGACTTTTTGGGTTGTCACCACTTTCCTTTTGATATATTTCAAATTCAAATTCAAAGTTTATTTCATTTTTCGACATAACATATGTTTCACTTCTTTTGATAGTAGAGGACAAGGTAAATAGAACATAGTGAAATGAAAAGACTGTACAATAATTGAGGACCTATAGTAATCATACATTGTATAGTAAAAAAGCAACAGAAGTGATCGAAGTGAAGTACATGTATACCGTTCGAAAAATGGAGGGACCCACTAAAAAGACAGAGCTTGTAGTGTGTGGGCCCCTCTGGAAAAGAACATTGATGGAATCGAATCATCGTAGATACAAAAGGTAACAAAGTGGAAGAAGTCTTGATACAAAAGATAATAAAGTGGAAGAAGTCTGGAAGCCCACTGAAAATTAGATTACCAGATATACACTTTCATAGACGCGAACAAACATGAAACAGGACTAGACAAAGAGACAACTACTGAAAAAAAAAAGGTTGTACAAGACAAACGGGATGGACAAGAATGACAAACTGAAGACAAAATAGCAGACAAGAATGCACAACAGAAACAGAAACAGAACAACAGAAACAGCGATCTTCGGCAGAAGCATGCCAAGAGAATAAGAGGATAGCCTGAAAAAAGACAAGAAAATAGAAAATAGAGGGACGTATGAACAGGAGTAGCATACGGAAAGTCAACTTCAAGACGCTATGGGCAAAATGGCATAGGTGACAACATTGCGAACATCCAGGAAAAAGATACCATTAATTCTTTGAAGAGGGGACAAAGTGAGCAGGTAAGTGTAGCTGAGAAAAAAGGCCAAATGGTTAATCCAGTATTGTAGAGTCATACGATTGCAATAAAAAAGACTTCAGTCTCCTCTTGAAAGAATGGATGGAGCGTTTTTTATGTCTTGATTCAAAGAATTCCAATAATTTGGGCCTATATAAATAAGTGTGTTTTTAGCAAAAATCGTTCTTAAAAGAGGTAAGTGAAATTCATTGGCACGCCTAGTAGGATATGCATGAAATTATTGATTTTTTAGGAACATAGAGTCAAAAATAGACGGAAGCAAGTTATTACAATACTTGTACATAAATTGCCCTAAATTAAACAAAAACAAATCTGCAATTTTTAAGAGCTTGTTGGAGGCAAACAACATATTTGTATGAGAACGTACAGGGGAATAACAGATAACACGGAGAGCTTTCTTTTGTAAGAGGAACACTCTCTCTAATAAATTCTGATGCGTGCTGCCCCAAACTAATATTCCATAATTAAGATGAGGCAATATTAACGACGAATATAGCATAAGTAATGATTTTTGTGGAATATGAAATTTAAATCTATTTACAATGCCTATATTACGTGAAATTATATTGCAGACGTTATCAACATGTGATTTCCAGGAAAGTTTTTCATCCACAATGACACCCAAGAATTTGATATGTGAGACTCTTTGTAGATGAGAGTCGTCTAATACTATATTTGTACTTAAACTATCAACAGTATTACTAAAAAGCATATATTTTGTTTTTTGAGCATTGAGTGATAGCCTATTGGCCCTGACCCAATTTGTCACTTTTTTCAATTCAATGTTAATTTTATGAACGAGAAAATCAATATTATTATGGGCAAAAAATACATTAGTGTCATCTGCAAAATGAATGAAAGAGAGGTCGTCGGATACGCGACAAAAATCATTGATATAAATAATGAACAATAACGGCCCTAAGAGACTTCCCTGTGGGACACCACATTTAACTTCTCTGACAACGGAATCATTGTTTTTAATTGTAACGAATTGTTTTCTATCAACTAAATAACTCTTGAACCACTCTAAGGCCTTCCCACGTATTCCATAATGCGATAACTTATAAAGTAAAATATCATGATTGATAGTAACGAAGGCCTTGGAGAAGTCCAAGAAAATTGATAAAGGTCTTTGATAAATTGATAAATATATTGATAAAGGTCTTTGACCGAAACGTCAGTCCAATTTTTTGGCTCCTGCGGTGTTTATACAACTATTTTTACTCGTGATATCTATTTACTACACACCGACGCAGAAATTTCATATATATATATATATATATATATATATTGTAACGAAATTCGGTGGAACCGATTCGATTTAACCGTTTCGATTATAATTTGTCATAATCGATTGTGCCGGTAGTATAGAAAGGGGCACACTATCGAAACGTTGGATAAATGTTTCAAGGTGGTAGTGCATCATTATGAGTTTTAACATTTATCATTAAATATGTGGTTACTTGTTTGTCATGGGCAAGTTTGGATTATTTTAATACCAACTCCGGTTTAGACCGATGATACATGCCGAATTATAGTAACCATGTACAAGAGATACTGCCGAAATATATAATCGTTGTACAAATTTGATAACCACGCCAACATTGTAAATAATTTGAATTACTACTGCGAGTATTACCGGCACCATTTTCGGCCGTGCGGGATTGCCTCCTCATTCCGCGATAGGAGGAGAGGCATATAAAGTGGCCGTGTGTGACATAGTCCGCAACAAGTAGCCCGTGTATGATAATTTCCAAGGTGTTGTTATTGTTCATTTCTATATGTAATAAACTGTACATGTGTTCCGGCAGCGTCGCGAAAATGTGTCTAAATCATTCTACAGCGCAGCGGTGTGACCTTGAAATGGTCTCTCGTGCCGTGTTCGAGGACTGGTTTTCAATCTGCGATATTTCACTTCATGTGCATGATATCAAACCAGGTTTTTTTGCAGATGATCAGCGAAATTCTGAATTTTTCAGAAATCATAATATCAAGTAGAAAAGACTGCGATAACATTTTATAATTTCACATCAAAAATCGTGTTGAAAAAAAAATAATTCAATTCAAAATCATCCGGTAAATTTCACTTTTCTAGACAATGAGTTAATAAAAAAACATCACGAAATGGGGGGAAATGTATCAATCAATCGAAAAATGTAACTCTTTATGGGTCATTTCGTGTAGATGGGTCAGGATCCAGCAAAATCTAGAGCAACTACACTGTCAACTAGCCCTAATGAAGACAATCCGATTTTCTTGTGCTGTGATTGGTCGATTACCGTCTGCAGAGGCTGCCATGAATGACGTCATAGTGAATCTCCACTTACGGCTTCTGCTTTTGCCAGACCCGACGTAAAACTAACTGTTTATAGACTAACATCAAACCATTTTGAAGTTGATTTGAACACTTATTATCACATTTCAGTATGTATCTCGTCTTTTGATGAGTCCAATCGATCAAAATAAATGAAGGAATCGACAGAAGAATGTGAATATATACAGAGTGCAAACACGAACCCGTCAGTGTAGTCCCAAGTATTCGTTTTGCAGTGTTGCGATTGCAGCAAAAACGGTAACTGCACCGAACACTCGCTGCGGTGAACCGCAGAAGTAGGTATTTCCGTAAGAAGTATCACGTGTATATCTATACGTGCCTATGATTGTTATGAACTAGTAGTAGTACACTGTAGTAGCTATAGTAGTAGTAGTAGCACTAGTAGTAGTACTAGTACACTGTAGTAGCTATAGTAGTAGTGGACTAGTACTAGTACATTAGTAGTACTAGTACACTTGTAATACCATACCAGTACAGTGATAGTGCCAGCAGCAGCAGCAGGCAATGGTAGTAGTCCAGCATAGGTGTACTTGTATTTCTCTGGACACTTGTGTGAATGGATGCATTGGTCATTGTAGTGTCCAGATGACAAGACGGTACATAGGCTGTGGTAACTAATCACTGATGGGACTCTGAGAATGATGATAGTCAAAGCAAGCTGGCTTCCTTGCGGATCTGTTACGTTCTTAGATATTTAAATACAATGTATATATCTTTCATATTTTTTTATTATTATTTCTTTTTTTTTTACATTTCATCTTTTGTCTCTGGTGGATGGAAGCAAGCTGCTAGCAAGACAAGAGAACAAAAGCTGAAAATCTACTATGGATTGTACAGATTGATGTATGTGTACTCGAGCCTTTTTATCAAAACAGAAAAAAGTAATCATCAGTGTAGCATTCATTAATTTACACTGATTTGAAATCCACATTCAAATTCCACAAGACACGACTTTCACACTCTTGCTTGTTTTCGCCTCCTTAAACTGGACATCTCTCTCTTTCTTTCTCTCTCCTCTACCCAGTTTCCACAACGCTCTTCAGTTATTCTGCATTATCTTTTCAACTACTTGGCAGTATAGGATGACAGGAAAAAACTTTTCATTATCATACGGATTACCCTAAAGTTCATAACAAACTAACAAAATATTGTAAATATTATTGCTCTTTGTTAAACAGGATGTGATGCAAAAAAAAACAAAACAAAAACATTTCTGTTGGCAAGGTTGGTTGTTTACATCTTTTAAGGCACATGTATCACTAGTACTACATGTATTTGGCAAGAACAGCATATATGCTATATACATGTATGTATATATATATATATATATATATATGTATATATATAGTCGCTGGGGTGACAAGACCACGTATCTACAAAATGTCAAAGGTTCAGGAGAGCCAAAAAACATGGCGGCCAAAGCACTGTAGCGAATGGGATAGCCTTTCCTTTGACATGCCGTGGTGGCTTCATTTTTGGAGTAAGACAGTTGGGATTTGGACAGGACATCACTTAACCCATTATTTGACCATTAATCCAAAAAAGTCATTTTCACCAAAATTGCAGATACAAGGTCTTGTCACCCCAGCGACAGTACAGTGTATATGAAAGATGGCGAAGTAGAGTAGTAATGCATTTCAGTCCAACAGCGCTATTTATTCAGGCTGAATTTTCGAAGAATACACGAATGTCTTCCTCAGGGTTCACAATACCAATTATGAAAATAAACAAAATGAATATTTCCTTTAAAGTGGTAGTCATGGGGAATGCTTATGGCAATGCCTGAGTGTGGTATCTGAGTAGAGGCATTGTGCGTTATGAGCATGCTGACTTGCAGTCAAGATCAATTTGTATTATTATGATGTAATAATGATAGCAACCACATGAATTTGTACATGCTTAACCAAGCAGATCATCAACGCATGTAAGTGTATCATACATAAGTGGTAGTCATAGGAATGATTGTGACAACACGCGTATTTCTCAGTGTAATAACTCAGCTGTATATAACTCACATTTTCATAGACTGAGGTATCTGATGTCCAACATTTCGTTATTCCAGTTCTCTCCCAATCTTATATGTGTCTTTAAAAATGTTGGCTACATGCCTGGTATCTATTATACATACAATATAATACCATACCAAGGAGGCTTAGTACCTCCTTTGTCATACACAGCTACTTTCAGTGATACAGCTGTATTTGTACTTTCCTTTTCACATACATAAAAGCTTTGTAAGAGAATGATTACTGTAAAAGTGGAAATTTTCGCGTTGTTGAAATTTTCGTGCATATCGCGCAACCAAAAAACTAGCGCGAAAATCAAAGTATGTGGATATTTCTGCTTGCCATATATTCCTGTGTGGGATGTCTTGATTCCGTGGAATTAAAATCACGCGAAACTCTTCTTACCCGGCCAAGCGCAAAAATATCCACTTTTACAGTATGTGGAACTTCAAATTTGATGAGGGTAGGTATTTGGTCACATTCTGCCCATCAAAACTTAAGTTTGCCACACAAACCTAGGGCAAATAACATAATTCATAAATGTATAAACTACAATACAGGCTTTAAACGAGAAAGCTAAAACAAAGAATCAGTATACTAGTAGTATGCAGAGGTAGGATTGCTCTTAGATGAATACATGTTCATTATTCATACACATTCTTCACACACTGCATTAGACAAAATAACTTATCAAAACTGACTGACACATCTTCACAGTGGCGGATCCAGGGAGGACCGCAACCGGCGCACACCCCCCCCCCCCCCTTAATTTTTTGTTGAAACAAAAGAAATAAAAAGAAGTTTCTGTAAACAGGTATAAATGCACATATGCTTGGTTTGTGCAACTTTGATCACAATGCAAGCAAGGCTATACCATTTTCAGACAAATCTGCAGTGTCTAGATTTTACATTGTCACTATCACTACCTTCACTTTCCATAATTACATGGTTATCTAAATTTGTAAAATTCCTGCATGTACAACCAGGACCACAATTTTGCCCCTGTTTTTTACATTTGCACTGCTTATTCACACACTTATTTTTCTTACATCAACATTGTCTTGTTAAATATGCAACATTATTTCTTCTTTGTTCAATGTCTCTTGTAAATCCCAAAAAAGTCAGCAAAAGTAGAATCTTTTTCCTGAATAACTGAAAAGCAGCCATATTGAGTGATGTCTGGATACATGAATAGTGGGACATGTCTGGGGCATTTGCCCAGACAGTTAGACAGTTCTCACCCAGCATGATTACAACCTGTGAAACCTAAGAGCAGAATGAGGGGGCAGCAGTTGATCTTCATGAGCATTCTACTGACTTGGGGATACACCTTGAGTGTTATACTGACCAAACAAAATGGGTTTAACTAGAATAATAATTTACAGATGCAATCCTGTACAGCATTCAATTTACCAGTTCCTGCGGGAGGGTCATACAAACAAGCTGTAATGGAGCATTTCCGGCATGTTCCATCTCTTGAGCACTCTTGGCGTTGAGCAAGAGCTGACTGGGTTGGTATCCCTGCAGTGGCTGGCTTGGTGGGGCATTGTTGACTTGGGGCAGGGGAGATGGTGTTTGGTTGGTGTCTTCATACACCTTTGGCAAGAAGCTGCTTTTGTGGCACATATCTGGTAAGGGGTTGGTGCTGAAAGGCAAATCAGAGTTTAAAAAAATTTCTTCAAGAAGAACTACAATTACATGACAGCCAGAGAAGGATTACAGTCATTCAAGCTACTGCCCATAATTCATTTGACTACTCTTAAAATGTGTACAATTAAATTTCATGACTTAACGTTCAGAGGCATCTTAAATAAGAACATTACACTTTTTCTATTGCTCAATAATCATTAACAAAAATTTACAATACAACTGTACCAACTAAAATTTCAATTTATTAATCCCTGTTTGAGGAACTTGAGTGCAAGTTGAAAAGAGCAAGAATCATAACTTACAGATGCAATCCTGTATCCAATTTACCAGTTCCTCCGGGAGGGTCACACGCTTGGATGTTCTGTCTCTTGAGCATTCTTGGCGTAGAGCAGGAGCTGACTGGGTTGGTGTCCCCGCAGTGGCTGGCTTGGTGGGGCATTGTTGGCTTGGGGCAGGAGATGGTGTTTGGTTGGTGTCTTCATACACCTTTGGCAAGAAGCTGCTTTTGTGGCACACATCTCGCAAGGGGTTGGTGCTGAAAGGTTAATTCAGAGTTCAAAAAATATATATACTTTGAGAAGGACTACAGTACAATTCAATTACACAACAATTATAATTATTCTAAATATTTGTCAGGAATGAAACTAATTGCAAAAATGTATACAACTGGAATTTATACAGTTCAATTCCAATGGCATTTATAAAGGAGAGCATTGTCTTTCTATTGTTCAAAGATCATTATAGAAATTTTACAAAGAGGCAAAAGAAAAAAGTGAAATAGCAACAATTAAGATGAAAATAAAATGACATTTGGCATGAACGTAATCTATACGAAACATGCATTTGTCAAGTCTATTAAAACACAGAGGAACCAGAAGTATATAATATTTCATTTGTCACAAAAACATTGGTACATAACCCCATTGTATTCAAATTGTCAAAATGCTAATGCTACGACTGTGATAGTATGACTAGTATGAGGTGGTACATTATTATGATTGTACATATTCCCATACCATCATAATGTATTTTGAATTCATAAAACTATAGAATGTAGAACTTAACTCAACTGTTGGTTCTATTAAAAATAATGATAATAATGATAATAAAATAGTGCAGGGTCTATGCCAAATACAACAAGGGAAATTGACTGATGTCATGTACATTTTACTAGTAGATCGTACTCTGTCATGATCTATATCGATCTCTGTACTTTTAGTTCTAACCAGTAGTAGCGCTAGCTGTGATACGATACCGTGGACGACTATTTTACAGAACAGGACATCTAATTGTACATACGGGACTACGGCCAGTGCGTGCGCGATCAAAACTTGCCACTGCAGAGACAAAATCGAGTCCGGAATTCTCGTTAACGTGAAGGTCACGTGACCCTACATGCATACAGATAGCATCGCAAAACCAATATTTTCGGAAATTTGCTTCGACTTTGGGTGCAATTTTGATCACTTCGTTTATTTTTGAGCCAAAATGAGGCTGGTATCAAAATTTCCGCTAGAATCTCATCTATTCAAATAACTGATTAAAATAACCATAGGAGTTGTAGATGGGTCAGGATCCAGCAATGTATCAGTGCATGTCAAAATCAGATTCTATCGCAAGCAGCTTCTTATATCCATTGTATCTCCCTCAAAAAGTGTCAAATTCAGCTAAAAAAAGTATGGAATTAATGGTCTTTTATTGGACTGCAAGACTTACCCGATCACGGCTCCGGAAACAGGTTCATGGCAACGTAACAACGAGCGATGTTGGGGATATACATTTTGCGTCGACAAAAAGCCTCGTCGCCAGACACATGCGCAGAATTCCTGCGCGTGGAATGAATTCGGTGGATTTGCTCATTAGCATACGACGCTGCGGACTGACTGTAAATTGCTGACTTCACTGTGTCTTCTTGAGGGTTCTACCACAACATAACAGGTTGGGGAGTGGAATCAGGGTATTAAAGTACCATTCAGTGACCGGTCGAAAACTGGTTTCGAAAAATCGAATATTGCGTGGAAATCCCGTCGCCCGTCCGCTATTTCAACGGGAAAATGAATAAAATCTCAATATCCTATTTTCAACTGAAAATGGAACACGGGATAAATGGATTTGCTCTTAAATTCTGTTTTTCGTGTTTCAGTAAGATGAAATGTCGAAAAATGACTCAAAATCCTATTTTCTGAACATTTCAAAAAATAGGAAATGGGAAACAGGATATCGGTTCGATATTCGTTTTTCCATTTTCCATTTGCAACGAGCGACGGGATATTGAAGACCGCCCCCAACGGCCACTTTATTTCGACACATAAATCAGTGGTAGCGGTTCGGTATTATTCAGCGTCTAGAAGAAGAAGACTATACCTTGGCTACGATATGCGACGCACCTCATCAAACTATCCAGCCGGCACAGGGGTCTCTTTCCACCTCCCTGGGTGTAGCTCTTTGTAGCGACGTGCTCTGCTGCGAAACGACAAGTTTGTATAGACTTCCAACTGTAATTATGCGATATTTCCATCTACAGAAAACCTTTTTCTTTTCCGACTGAAACTGAGATGAACTACACATCAAATCCTCGAATTTCAACAACTTCACCAATCACAATGTCGGTGAAAACGGAGAAAGGAGTTGCGTTTCCCTTTTCAATGTGCTAGGACCAGGATTGTGATTTTGTTTTTGCTGTTACTCTTTATATGACTGCTCTTGGTTGCTATGACACACAGATCTTTTTTTTTGGGGGGGGGGGGGAGGGGGGTGAACACCATTCACCACAGTGATATATTTCAGTTCGTAGGTACAATTGAATTGAATTTAAGATTATTTTTTATATATTTTGATTTATGATTGATTGATTTATATTTAGTTTTGTTTCCGATCCAACCTTTTTGTCCCTGGGTTTCAGACTTTATGTGTATAGGACATACATATAATTGATCCAGTATTTCACTGTTTTTGTTTTTGTTTTTGGCTGTGTGGTTTTTTTTTTTAGTCATTCTTCACAAAACCCAATAGTATTTATGAATTTCGGTGCATATATGGGGGCAGAGGTTTTGGGTCATCGGATAGGATCTGCGTGCTAAGAATATATTATTAATTAGCAGTGCAGTTATATTTGTTTTTGTGTTTTTTTTTTCAGAAATGTACTCTGATAACACTTTTTTTTTGGTATACTGGAGTGATTTTTTTTTTTATTGGGGGGGGGGAGGAGGGACGAATACCATTCCCCACAATGATATTTCTAGTTTTTTATATACAATAATTCACCTGATGTACATGCTCAATTTGAAATTATTTGTATTATTATCTACTATTATTACTTTTTATGTGTGTGTCTTCAAGTACTTCCTGACGTGCTTCCTTCAGTTTAGTTTGATTGCTTTTTTCCAACCCGGCAACACAGGGAAGCTCACCACAGGGAAAACCTGACATCTTGTATCCTTAAAGTAATTTGTTTGCTTTGTTTGTTTATCTGTTATCACTTGTATCGTATTGCAAATGTCGAATAAATAATGATAATAATGATAAAAATAATAACTTCGTTTTATGCTCACCTGTATTTTTTCTTATTATGTGCAAACATGTAAGATTAGATTCACAAATTTATACACAAAACATACACCAAACTAAACCCTCCGTTGGTTGTGATTCATCCCTTTTCTCACCATTAAGTTCTTTAGATGCTCCTTCTTTTCTTGCTTTTTCATGTGATCATTTCATTTCAATTTCATGTGATGGTGCATGTCCAGAAGTAACCACCAGGTGGACCATGAGACTACACTCTATTTTGTTTTATGGACTGTCCACCTGACTGGTCATGACAAAAAAATTCAATGTAACATACCTTTAATAAGGCACCTTTTATAGAACAATATTAACCGATTCAATCAAAGATACATGTCCAACAATGAATTCGAGATAACTCACAAGCGCGCATACATAATCAAAGAAAGACAGTTTTCCTCTTTATTATTTTTTATTTTATTTATTCGTTTTCCACTCATGGGAAGAAATTGCCCTTTCAGCTAAATTTAGGGCTGATAGAAAAGAATGAAAAGTAGGGGCAGCTAAAGAAACATGCGGTGAGAAAAGAGGTGAATCATAACCAACAGAGGATTTCACTTGGTGTATACATTGTGTAGAATATGATTATGAATTTGTTAGACTAATCTTAGATGTTTGCATAATAAGAAAAAAAGAAAATTAGAACGAAGTATGTAGCGCAGTGGTCTGGTCATAAATAATAAACAAATTCAAAATAGAGTCTCTATAATTATATAGAATTGCTGAATAGGTTTGGAAATGAGAACGGCCTACATTGAATAATTTACCAGTTCCATCCCCCCCCCCCAAGAAAAGCTATGATTGGTACTATTCTCCCTGTTGTCCTGGTACAGTGACAAAGGAGACGCAACTCCTTTCTCACGGTTTTCACCAACATTATGATTGGTGAAGTTGTTGAAATTCGAGGATTTCATCTAAAACTATTTTCTGAGTTCATCTCAGTTTCAGTCGGAGAAGAAAAAGGTCTTCAGTAGATGGAAATATCGCATAATTACGGTAGGAAGTCTCTACAAACTTGTCGTTTCGCAGCAGAGCACGTCGCTACAAAGAGCTACACGCCATGTGCCTGCTGGATAGTTTGATGAGGTGCGCGTAGCATATCGTAGCCAAGGTATAGTCTTCTTCATCTAGACGCTGAATAATACCGAACCGCTACCACTGATTTATGTGTCTAAATAAAGTGGCCGTTGGGGGCGGTCTTCAATATCCCGTCGCTCGTTGCAAATGGAAAATGGAAAAACGAATATCGAACCAATATCCTGTTTTTCATTTCCTATTTTTAGAAATGTTCAGAAAATAGGATTTTGAGTCATTTTTTGACATTTCATTATAATGAAACGCGAAAAACAGAATTTAAGAGCAAATCCATTATCCTGTGTTTCATTTTCAGTTGAAAATAGGATATTGATATTTTATTCATTTTTCCGTTGGAATAGGCGACGGGCGACGGGATTTCCACGCAATATTCGATTTTTCGACACCAGTTTTTGACCGGTCACTGAATGGTACTTTAATACCCTGATTGAGTGGTGGTACATGTTCCTGAGTTGGACGAGCGAAGTTCCTGAGAAGACCAACTAGCAAGTCATTGGATTTCGGGTATAATGGTAATGTGACTTGTCGCATAGTCCGTGCCCAATCCAAGTTCCAGTCGTCGTCGTTGGATTTCGGGTATAGTGGTAATGTGACTTGTCGCATAGTCCGTGCCCAATCCAAGTTCCAGTCGTCGCCGTTGGATTTCGGGAATAGTGGTAATGTGACTTGTCGCATATGCCCTGTGTCCCAATCCAAGTTCCAGCCGTCGCCTGAGGAAGTTGGTAACGGTGCGATACAGCACTTTACCCCGTGCCATCAACAATACATGTGCCACCATGGTTGTGAAAGGTGTTCCACGTTAGCGTGACTGAGTTGGTAGCAAAAGTTGGTAACAAAACTTGGTAACAAAACTTGGTAGCAAGAGTTGGTAGTAAAAGTTGGTAACAAAATAAGTGTACCAATATAACACCCTCTACAAGTGACGCTTGGGAGTGACATACTTTAAGTGATGCTGAACTTGGTATGTGTGCCGCTTGTGTTGGTGAGCTGCTTCTGACACAACATAATGCATGGTCGCGTACAGACTAGTAGTTTTAATAATTTAAAGGGATCGTTGTAAACTGTGACAACAAAACGAACCCCGCCTACTCGGCCATCCTGACACGGCTCGCGGAGGCATTTGTACAGACAGTCAAATACACCCTCTTAAATCACGACGAGAAGGCGAGTTCGTCACAATATGTAAATATATATATATATTTTTTTCTAAATATGGATGTCTTTTTATGTATCATTTAATCTAATTTCAAAGGAGATGAGTTCGAACTGTCTGAGGATCAATATCTATCACTGAAAGCGAAAAAGTAAGTTCTTGAAACGGTTACAACTTGCAAAAGTGTGAATTAGATATTTTGCGCTTGTTCAGTCAAGACGATGTGCTGTGTCGACTTTTTAGACTAGCTTAAGTCGCTCCTAGATACAGAAAGCTTCATGTACAACAGAATGAACTGTATAATCAAGGGGCTTAGAATTCATGAAATTATGATGCATACCCATGGTAATTCATTTTCCTTCAACATGATGAATTTTTCATGGCATCTTTCTCTTTTTAGATTATTTTTTCCCCAAGTTGTTTTGAAATGTTGGCTGTATTTAAAGCAGCTGCATCAACCTACAAACCATTTATGATTGCTTCCTTATACAATTTATTCTTGAAATGTTGATTATCTAAATGTATGATTCTTGGCAAATAGCCATAAGGACACATTCACGCACCTTACCAGCAGTGGTTAAAATGCACAGAATAGAGTGCGTTAGTGGAGGCGTAGCGCACTCGAGGGTATTTACAATTGTGAAACATGCACGAGGCGAAGCCGAGTGCATGTTGCACTACAGTGTAAATACTCGAGAGTGAGTTGCATCTCCACTAACGCCACGAAATAATCCTGTGCATCATTTGTTTTATAAAATGGGTCGAAAACTAAGAGCATTTTTCACGTACCTTTGTGGGTCAATGCCAGTCAGCTACATGTAGCACTCGCTCGAGAGAGTCGAGTCAAGCACGTCGCACTCGGAAATCCCGCGCATGTAAGTACTGTATACGTATTAAGAGTATACTGTATACGTACGCCACATTATGCACACAAGAAAGGCCGGCTGGCAGCCCGAACTAGAAGTTGTTTAAAGGATTGACAGCGCGTATAGTAGCGCGCGACGCACTTGTAACAACTGATTAGCCGGGTTCACACGTACAAATTAGCGGGATGACGATCGCGATGCTCATCCCGAGTTTCTTTGCGCGCGTCCACACGTACCAAATTATCCCGCTAATTGCCGATAGAGATAACAGCAAAGCCTGGAAACTGGGTCACACTGCGCCCTTCTCTATCACTGCCTGCGCGCACTTACCTTTGTCCATTGTCTTTTACGCGTCAGTGGTGTGGTTCGCGCGCTGTTGTTGTTGTGCTCCAAAGAGGTGAAGGACCTCTTCGCAGAGGCCTCGCTGTTGTGATGTGCGCATTGCATGATGGGATATAAAAACTCGAGATTCTAATCCCGACCGTTCACACGTACCAGCGCGGGGCCAATTATCCCGCTAATTGACGAACCAGCGCAAGATTTCTTGGGATTAGCATCGCGATGCTTATCCCGCTAATTTTCGGGTTTTTTCTGTCCACACGTGCAAAAAACTCGGGATGACGATCGCGATGCAAATCTCGAGATTTGTATCCCGCTAATTGGTGTACGTGTGAACCCGGCTAATAGCCGGGTTCACACGTACACCACTGACGCGTAAAAGACAATGGACAAAGGTAAGTGCGCGCAGGCAGTGATAGAGAAGGGCGCTGTGTGACCCAGTTTGCAGGCTTTGCTGTTATCTCTATCGGCAATTAGCGAGATAATTCGGTACGTGTGGACGCTCGCCAAATTAGCGGGATACCGATCGCGATCGCTATCCCGCTAATTTGGTACGTGTGGACGCTCGCAAAAAACTTCGGGATGAGCATTGCGATCGTCATCCCGCTAATTTGTGCGTTGAACCCGGCTAATAAGACCAAACACTAAAAAGATGTCTCAGTTATTTAATTCCCAAAATCGTAGTGAGTTGATAAATTTAGCTAAATTTTGTAAGGAAATAACGAAGCTCCATAAGAAATAATAATTATTATCATTATTTGTATTTTTTTCATGTAAATATAGCTTATTACAATGTTTTGTTTTATATTATTGAAATTGCTTTTATCTGCGTTATTGTTGCCCTGCTTTTTTTTTTAACTGTTTTGTTTGTCTTCCTTCTCTCTTTCCTTCTCTCTCTCTCTCTCTCTCTCACTCTCTTTCTCTCTTCTGGGTCCTGCACCATTCTGTATATTTTGTATATTTTGTAAATATGCAATTTTCTGTATATATATGTAATTTACAATGTATTAATTAACTGATTTTATCTGTTATGGTGTTTATTTTTAATTTTCTTCAATACCCTGACGTTGGGTGACACAAGAAAAAAAACCAAAAACATTGTCATTGTCATTGTCATTGTCATTAGCCGGGTTCACACGTACAAATTAGCGGGATGACGATCGCGATGCTCATCCCGAGTTTTTTGCGAGCGTCCACAAGTACCAAATTAGCGGGATAGCGATCGCGATCAGTATCCCGCTAATTTGGCGAGCGTCCACACGTACCGAATTATCCCCCTAATTGCCGATAGAGATAACAGCAAAGCCTGGAAACTGGGTCACACAGCGCCCTTCTCTATCACTGCCTGCGCGCACTTACCTTTGTCCATTGTCTTTTACGCGTCAGTGGTGTGGTTCGCGCGCTGTTGTTGTTGTGCTCCAAAGAGGTGAAGGACGTCTTCGCAGAGGCCTCGCTGTTGTGATGTGCGCATTGCATGAAGGGATGTAAAAACTCGAGATTCTAATCCCGACCGTTCACACGTACCAGCGCTGGGCCAATTATCCCGCTAATTGATGAACCAGCGCAAGATTTCTTGGGATTAGCATCGCGATGCTTATCCCGCTAATTTTCGGGTTTTTTCTGTCCACACGTGCAAAAAACTCGGGATGACGATCGCGATGCAAATCTCGAGATTTGTATCCCGCTAATTGGTGTAGGCCTACGTGTGAACCCGGCTATTCAGTGCGCACTGGTACTGCAGTGCAATGGTACTAAAGTAATCAAAGCCCACTTGACTCATTTCAGCGCTTCCTACTCTCTAAAAAAAATCGAGTGAAAATTTTCACTCTAAAAAGAGTGAATACAAAAAAGAGTGAATTTCGAGTGAAATTGGAGTGAATTTTGAGTGAAAATGCTCATTTTCACTCATTTTGGAGTGACGTCAGGGATCACTCGAAGATTTTGGAGTGATCCCTGACGTCACTCTAAAATGAGTGAAAATGAGCATTTTCACTCAAAATTCACTCCAATTTCACTCGAAATTCACTCTTTTTTGTATTCACTCTTTTTAGAGTGAAAATTTTCACTCGATTTTTTTTAGAGAGTATTGGCTACGTTCTTGAACCCATTTTACAAAGCTCGTTATTCCGAAGGTTCGTTTTTCCGAAGGCTCTTTATTCCTAAGATTCGTTATTCCGAAGGTTCATTGTTCCGACCAGAATTTCATTTTCGGATTAACCAATCTTCGGAATAACGAACCTTCGGAACAACGCCACAAATTTTCGGATAAACGAACCCTTTTTCATTTTCGGATTAACAAACCTTTACGTATGGGGAACTTGCGTGTTTGGATTAACGACCCTTCGGAATAACGAACCTTCAGAATAGCGAACCTTCGGAATAATGAACAGCACCCACCCGCAATACAGATATGTATTTCTGCAGACTTCATTCCGTATGACTTCATTACTTAGAAATGAGATTAAGTCCACGTTGACTATATCAAGAAGACACAGACACCGACAGAGATATACATGTAGTAATTTTCAGACACACTGTGGATGTTGTGTAAGGCATGTAAGGAACCTCCAGTCATAGGCGCCGGAAGTGGGGGGGGGGGGGCAAAATGCATTTTGCCCCCCCCCCCCCCAAAGAAAAAAAAAAGAAAAAAGAAAAAAGCACCCCCCCCCCCGAAAAAAATAGATAAAAATAAATAGAATAAAATAGATATATATATATGAGTAAAATACCAAAAAAATAGGTAAATTTATTAGCTAAGACTAGTAATTCTAACTCTCATAAGTTTAGACATTCATGTTTCGTTGCGTGTGAGCAGATTATCTCAACCGCATTCAACGGTAACCGTTGCAGTTTTTAGAGGCCTTTGGCTATGGAAAATCGTGTAAATATCAGAATGTTAGCTCTTAAGCACTGGCGGATTTAGAGGCGGGCACAACTGGCCCATGCCAACCCTCCTTTTGAAGCAACTTTTTAAAAATTCTTCTTTGTTTTGTAATTTTTATACGTGTACCCCCTCCCCCCCCCTCGAGAAAAAAAAAATCTTCCATATATCCCTCTTCCACCGCTACACTGTAAAAAATGCGACATGCGACATGTTTATGAACTAAACACAGTGTTAAAAATCTAAACACTTTGTTTAACATCTAAACACCCGGTGTGTATAGCACGTGTAAAGTATTGAGAGTTAAAGTGTTTAGCTTGGAGTGTTTAGTTGGAGTGTTTATTCTGGTCACGTTATGTTAATCTCAATATGTCCATATATATATGGAGAAGTGTTGGAAATGGTGTGTAAATTGCAATTTCTAGTTTCCTTTTATCACGAGAAAGTGGAAACTGTTACGACATCAAGATGCACTATGAAATAATTCATGTTTTAGGCCTTTCATGGAAATGCCTAATCAATAAGGAAAAATGATAACCTAAAAATATGTAATACAACTGTAATAAATTTATATTTTGGTTTCGCATGTACAGTCCTGTATTTTAACTGCTAGAAAAAAATGGGAGTTGCCTTTGTTAATGATTTCGTTCATGGTTTAGGGCATTACCCAAATGTTTGTTGGTTACCGGCCTAAACACTTCTACTGTCAGGATAAACAGACGCGTTTACATTTAGAACGCCTCGTAAACACGTTCTAAACACCGCACATGTTTAACATAAACACTGTGATACTCGTACTCTACAAGTCAGCAGCGCATGTGACATGACGGCCGCGGCCACAACGCACGCAGTGGTGCCCTGTGCGTGCGCTTCTAGCGCACACTCGTGCTATGAATGATTATGACCATAATCAATGCACAATTGGCGGGAAAGGAGATGTGCGCGCGCGTTCGTACCTGTACGGATGGATCTGTCTGATTGGCTGGCTGGTGCTGCGATTGCATGCCCCAGCAGCGTGATGTGCGTAGGCCTACAGTACGTGCGCATTCGTTCTAGGCTTGGTCGTCCACTACACTGCACTTACGACCCGATCGACTGCACTGCTGACTCGACTGCACTGCATAAAGGAGCGCATCTAGCTAAGATGGCGTCGAAGGGATAAAGTTCTAGCCTGGCCGGCCTGCATGAAAGCGGTGAGTCTGCTAAGTCTGCTAAGTCGGTGAATAACAAGATTTATTGCAAAATCGCCCTCGTTTAATGTAAAACTGTAGTAGGCGTGGAAATAAGCTACGCCCTTAAAGATTTTGCTCGTTTGTTTTAGTTTTCTATTTCTAAATCTAACAACTAAGTTACGTTAGAACGGGGGAACGCTCTAACTGTATTAAACGTGTTAGTGTTGTTAACGTTACAATATCTAGGCCTACACTCTGCAAATTACCGGTACCGTAGTTACGGGTAAACTCGGCCTAGCGGGTAAACTCACCGTATCTTTAATTTTACGAAGTTATGAAGTATCTTTCATGTGAATGACGATGGGTTAGTGCCGATATTTTGAGTGAAATTCAGTTTTATTCCCTGTAAATTCTTCACTCAACAGGTGGTGAAAATTGAATGTAAAGCCCATTAGGATGTCTTGGAAGGGGATGGCGATGGCACCAAAGTGGGTGACGATGATGTCCTGACGTGTACTGTATAAATCCTGAAAGACATTACCTCTGCTGGCAGAGAACGAGGCATGGTGCAGTCAGCAGAGTAAATCGACTGGGGATAGTACATCACTGTAGGACCTATACCATGTACTACCCATGTGGAAAGTGGAAATCAAGTAAGTACTCAAAATTGCAGAGCCAAATCAATGAATATTATGTACTTAAAGGGCATGTAAATGAGTTTCTATAAAATGCAGATTTTTGATGCTTTAAGTTCTTCTGGGTTTGTGTGTGTGTGTGTGTGTGTGTGTTTTGTTTTGTTTTGTTTTTGTTTTGTTTTGTTGTTTTTGTTTGTTTGTTTGTTTGTTTTTTTTTTTTTTGGGGGGGGGGGGATTACCTACTCCCGACTCCCGAATTCAATCCATTAGCTAAAATAAATATGGAAAATGGATTTATTGCAAATATTGTTGAAAGTGTAAATTACAGATGTGAAAATCTTCACCCAAGAGACAAATGATACAGTATGGTCGTAACTCTGCTTGATAATGATGATGAATAAGAAAGAAGAAACAACAACAACAAAAAAAGACTTGAATTATTTCCAGAAAATTCAGCAAAGTAAGTAAAAACTGACGCAAGACACTATGTGCTAATGTGATGAAGGGATTCTGTCATTACTTTTAATTTGAACTTGCTTATGGATTCAGTCAACTTCTTTGTTATCCATTCATTTCAGAATCTATGGGAGCAGTTAAGTCCATTGTATTGCAAAGCCAACTTATTTGTTTTCCTTGTGTAATCATTTCTATTTACCAGCACCAGTACGTCATGGAAGAATTGATCAGGGATCACGCCAAACCTGTCTGGATTAGAATGAAAGATGCATGCGCTTACTTCTATACAACCCGTCTAAGAGTGTAAACATCTGAGGATTACAAGGACATCGCAAGATATACTGATATACAGTATATCTATAGGCCAACATGCCATATGAAGGGAATGAACCATGGATAATGATTTTGAACGTTAATAATCTTTTTCCCGCTAGCCGTGTGATGTCTCACATCGTCATGATGCACTACGGACCTATTAGGACGCATCCCACCTGTTAGAGCAACCTTTCTATTGTTTTTTTTTTTCTTCACTGACAGTGTGCATCTAAACCTGTATACTAGAATAAAGTAAATCATATGGGGGTTGATAGGGTTTTGTATGCGCTGGGGCTTCAGTTCTCCGTGTGCGTGTATGCGTGTATTACATAATGACGAACCTCTATTGAAATATGAAGGTAGGGGGCCTATATAATTCGAAGAGGAATTCAATGCTTATTTGATGAAAATTGGTTTTGAAATGGCAGGGATATTCACAACAAAGCGATTCTATTGTCCTCTGTGCTTGCGATAATGGTCACCTGTATTCTTATTGCTCATATGTGTAATTGTCTTTTTTTAACAGCTGGTACGTAAAATTGTAATGTTATCTATTAAGTAAAGACACTTGCTCGAAATCGTTTTGCACTAAGAAAAACAGTTTTATTCACTTCATTTTATTCATCAACCAATATCCTTGTAATTCACTGTTAAGATATTACTCACGAACTTTGTTCGATTGGCTTTCTGTTATATTCTTGTGCAAAAATAATATAGAAATCAAAACAAATCAAATCAAAATATCAGCCATTTCATTTTTTTCCCCCCTCAGGTGCTTCAAATACAATCAGCAGATATTGGACGCAAATAAGAGGCCAGTACAACTGTAGTTGCATTTGTTTGGAATTCTTTGCAATTTTCTTGTAGACCTGATAGGAAATGCAGCATTCGGTAGTTAATATTTTCTTTCTGAGATATTCTTGAAATCGGTCACATGGAGAGAGTTATCAGAAATGTAGTACAACATGCATGGAGAATAGGGAGGAGTCTTGCAACTGACTGACATTTGACAAGGGAGGAGTCTTGCTGATCACATCGCGTGTTCATGACAGCCTTGCATACCCTCCCGCCTCCAGTTGCAATGCATTGTTTTTTCTTTGTTCATATCCTCTTGTCTTTACCAAAAATTCTGCTGTGTCGAGATTGAAAGTAGCCCTCCATACCATGATTATGTGGAGTATGATGAGACTGATTAGACTCTAATAGACTATTCATGTATACCCATTGAGTTTGACTTCTTTCTCCAAGGTTCTAGCAAGGTAGAAGTTTTTTCTCACTCACCTTTTGAAATCCACTAACATTCTAAGATTTCTCTCGAAATACCAAAAGTGAAAAATCAATACAGTACTGTTAGCCTACATGGGCCATTCTCAGATTAAGTGTTCAATTCCATGTGAGTAAAACCAAAAAATCAACCACAAAGTAATACATTCAAAGATGTGATTTCGGAAACTTCAAAACCGGTCAAATACGAAACAAAAAGTGGAGCATTCTAAATGATGGCCATTCATTGAGTAAAAATGAATTGAAATAGAGCATCATGTATGATTTTTGATCACCAATCAGATACGTTACCGCAAATTTACATGTTGTAATGGACTCCTAACTCTGAATTAAATTTATTATTTTGATCCAATTTCTGTTCAGGAAAAGACATCTGTCCCCCCTAAAGATATTGGGGTTTTTCAAGAGGTAAAGATGTTGTCATCCCTTGCTAATTGGTAGAAATTATTTCTGTGTGGTAGGTTGAAATATGCTTTTTGCTGAAATGAAATATAACCTTAAGATTCACTTTGTATTCTTAGCAAATTTCGCTTACAAATAAAGTTTCGAATCCCACAAATCATGCAAAGGGAACGATCCGATCTGGAATTTCCACAGGAAACAAATGAGTATATGAATATAAGAACGACCCAAGTCCAATTTTTGGCCAAATTCAGTTTGACATGGGAAATTGTAGCTTATGCATGGACTCATCTTGTGTATAAATGCTAAATCCTAATTACCCCCGGAAGTGCCTGAAATAAATGAGTTAAATCTTATATGAATGTAAGAATGAAGGACTTGGGTCATTCTTACATTCATATTATGGCGCCCTCTCTCGTCCTTCTCTCATCTCTATAGCAGAATATCATGTATATGAATCAAAGAACGACCCAAGTCCATATGAATCAAAGAACGACCCAAGTCCATCACACAAAATAGCCTCTCCACAATTAATGTTCATGTTAATTGTCATAATAATATATGTTCTAATTTGTATATACAATGTTGCCTTCCCATCACAGTTAAATAGAATATTATTGGACAAACAAAAAAGATATGAAGTTTTTTTTAGTTTACTCGAAATGGTCTTCCATGGACTTGGGTCGTTCTTATATTCATATACTCAAATATAAATTGCTTTCCTGGGGAAATAACTATTGAAAAACGTCGAATCACCTTTGGTAACGTATCTGGTAAAATATAAGTAATAATTTTAGTTGTGTATGAATTAATAAATATCACCTGTTTGATTATTTACCTCATGAATTGATGTAAGAAATAAATGATGTAAGCCCAAATTAACCATTTTAAACATTGTACGTAATATCTAAACTATGAAATGTAGTGGAAAAGAGCCCTAAATGTCAAAGCTGAGTTCTTCATTCACAGAATATTCGCATCTTGCGTCTGAATGTATTTATCCGTCTGACTATGAATATTCATTAAGTTTTGATGGATAATGCAAACAAGGTTTAAAAATATATTTTTGCAGGCACTTAGAAGGAAGTAGGTACAGTCTCTATGAACTCGATATGCTAAACAGTTGTTTGACCTATGGTAACGTATTTGGCTCATCCCTTTCAATGAAAATGAATAAATAATTTTTCAACTTATCATTGAATCTTGAATAGTTCTTCATATGTTGAAAAACACTAGAATAGATATGCAACAGAACACTGGAACTTTTCTTGGAAGCGTTTCATAAACTACTTTTTACTCTTTCAAAGTTTGGTAACGTATCTGGCTTACCGTAAATGAATCTGTCGGTGAAGTTACAGAGCAATTTCTCCTGAATATTCTTCATTTCAACATAACTTTAATTTTTTATGGAAGCGTCATTCTATGCATAATTGTTTTATGAACACTTTGTTTTACATAGCATTATCTGTCACCGTGGGTGCCCTGAATTATACGTAACGTATCTGCTAAATCTGAAAAGCAAAAAACTGATATGCTCAATCTTAGCTTCCTCTTGTAAAATAAACGTTCAAAGTTGTTGCATAGAATATGAAAGTGGCTGGGTTTTATAGAATAGAACTTTGGAGTTTATGAGCACACAACGATTTGTTTGTAAAAACATTTACAATTTCTTTTTAGCATTTTGATTATGTGGTAACGTATCTGTCGGAAAACTTGGCATTAAGTTGTGAGACACTGACGCAGAAAGAAAAATCATGTGGAAGTGTTGCTCTTTTTCACCTCTCTGTCCTTTTGGTGTAAGAATATAATTCTGAGGTCCAACAAACGAAGCATGTAATGTATAGGGATGAATTTTGACCAGATTTGATCCCCAGAAAGCACAAGACCACTGAGCAAAATTCGGTCACGTATCTGGGGTAACGTATCTGTGGTAACGTATATGGTCGATCATATTATTATGAGAGCGATATCTACCAAATATTTCTCACTTGTACTAAACTTTAATGTTGAATCGATGCGTCATTCCGAGGAGTAATGTATAATATACAATTTGTCTGACATTGCAATATCTGTCGCAGTGGGGGGCGTGAAAAGTATGTAACGTATCTGTCCAAATAAAAGTGTAGAAAACCGATATTTCAAACATTGTACCGTATTCTCAATAAAGAGCTGTTGCACTAAAAATCTAAGTACTTGCATTGTATGAAGTATATCCTCAGGGTTTCATATACACAGGGTCATTACATAGTCTTGTTATTTTCGCAATGCTGTAACACTAAAGAAACTGGTAACGTATCTGGCGGTGAACTTGGCGACAGGTTTCAAAAGGCTATAAAAAAGAAGTCAATAAAAAATTTGGAACTTTTTGAGTATTGTGATTAGCACATATGATATGATCATCGTCCATGAAAATGATATTTGGAAAATGTGTTTATGGACGGAGAGGAGCAATAAAACATAATTCTGAAATAGCCGGCGACACTGCATTTTGGGGGTCTTAACAAAGTTTAACAGCAAAATTTTATACAAAAAGGCAGACAACCGCCTTTGATCGTGTTTATTTTTAACAAATAAAGTCCTCGTGATATATTATAAACATTTAAATAGTATCAAATAGGTTTCAGGGAACCGCAAACTGTCATGGAATGTCGGCGACACCAAAATTCCGTATTTGAACGCTTTTACTGAGAATGGGCCACATGTACTTTCAGTGAACGTCGCAGTGAAAAGAACAATATCATGTATGTATTTAAGTTCCATTATTGGTACTGATCAGGGAGTGCAGATTTTCACCACAGGCAAAATACAGTGAAAACATTTTTTTTTTTTTTTTTTTTTTGGGGGGGGGGGGGCTCTTTATGATGAGTGCATCATCTACACTCCCTGATCAGTACCAATACGACCATAGTGTTGTGCATGGTATAATTTGCCGTGAGCCTAATTTGGTTCGGGTACACCCCAAAGCACTTTGCCAATAACTGATGCAATCTTCAAGGTCGGCATCGATTTGTTCACAGACTGCAGTTATGTTCCTGGAGGTGTTACATACATGTCAAGCTTCCGAAGCGTTGAGTTGCAATTCACAATCAACAAGTTTATACGTTTGTTTTACAATACATGTACTAAGAATTAGTTCTGAATACAGTAGAAAGACGGCAATTCTTGAAAGTAGGCTAAGAATTACATGTGACTGAAAAGTAATTGTTAAATGCAATATTTTTTTTCTCCAAAATGAGTTATGTGTCATTTCCTGCAAATACAAACTTTACTGTGTGTATAGGAGAGAATTCCATTTACGTCTTCGTGTACAGGCCAGTGACTCCCAGGTATCTTGCATTTAACTCAGTATGGTGTCGTATAGCAATAACATGGCAGTATTTAAAGGGGAAATCCAGTCCAAATACAAGTTAGTCTGATAAGAAAGAATAAAATATTAAGAGTTCATTGGTAAAATTTCGATCGAAATCGGATGTAAAATAAGGAAGTTATGACATTTTGATGTTTCGCTAATTTTTGAGGAAACAGTTCTTGAATGGTTGATATGAATATGCAAATGGCAACGTGGGCATGTCATTCCCTCACAACTTACTTAATTTCAAGTTTTTCATTCAAACGCAATTATTCCCGAGGCTCAGGTCCTGATATATCTAACTGATCACTTTTCTGAAGTTATTCAACCAGCAATACCATAATGTTTCACATTTCATTAACATAAACATTGAATTTCATCATTTTTTTTTTTTTTTGGGGGGGGGGGGTACACGATCAATGGAAAATTGTGAGGCTATGGCATGGTCAACTCACTCATTTGCATATTCATATCCACTTTTAACTGCTTTGCAGAAATTAGCAAATCTTCACAGTTTGATAACTTCCTTATTTTTCATCCGATTTCATTCAAATTTTTACTGTTAAACTGGCAAGGTTTTACTCTTTTTTATCAGACTTATTTATTGGACTCGATTTCCCCTTTAAAGGATTTTAACTTATTATTCATCAGATATTGCCCAAGCTTTGACTGAAGTTTTGATAACTTGCATTCAGAGAATTGCCTTTAACTCTTGTAGCCAAAATTTTTCTGAAAGCTAACCCAGGTCTTCCCTGGTATTATGCGATGTAAGTGTGCTGATGATTTGGTACATACTGGGTAAATTCTATATAATGTTATGCGTTTATCTTATTCCGTGCAGAAAAGTGGAAACAATCCACTTTACATTAATAAATACATGGGAATTAACATGCATGATGATATGTCTCATTTAAACACGTAGAAATTAGCATGTATGAATGTATGATGTGTAAACATGTCTCATATAAACACGTGGAAATTACCATGTATGATGTGTAAACATGTCTCATATAAACACTCAGCATGTATAAGGTGTAAACATGTATCATATAAACATTGAGAAATTGCGATGTTTAATATGTAAACATGTCACATGTTTAGTGTATGCAATTTTGTGATCGATCTAAAAATCAGACATGTGTTCTGAGAATAAACACTAAAATGGCAAATAAACATGTCGCAGTGTTTTTAATCTGTCACAGCGAATAAACATGTCGCAGTGTTTACATCGTAAACAGTGCGTCATGTTTATTTTTTGGTTCAGTGTTTAGATCTTAAACATTGTGGGTGATTGTGTGACTGTGCGGTGTTTAGTATTTAAACACTGTGAGTGATTACGGTGTAAACGTTTGGTGTTTAGGCTATAAACACAGCAGGTGTTTAGTTTTTAAACATCAGAACTGTTTAAAACATAAACATGTGTGTGTGATAAACACCTAGGGTGTGCTGAAAATAAACACAGCATGTGTTTTGTTCATAAACATGTTTAATATATAAACACGTCGCAGTGTTTTTAAACTGTCACAGAAAAGTGTTTAGTTAGGTGTTTAGAAACTAAACAAATTTTTTACAGTGTAGTTGTTACTAACGTGACACCTGACGTATTAGGTGACGCTCCGGGAAAATAATTTTAACCCCCGCCCGCACCGCACCCCCCCCCCCTTCTTTATTTCCAAAGCGAAAAAATATAGGTACAAACGGCAGTTTTTGGACTGTTAAATGTCAAAATTTTCAAGCTCACTCGCTCGCATTCAATCGCTATGCCATTCTTCTGATGTTGCTGCCAGTAATTGCCAGCAGTTGCGCCTAGTGCGTCCCCCCCCCCCTTAATTTCCAAAGCGAAAAAATTATAGCTATACAAACGGCAATTTTTATACTGTAAAATGTCAAAATTTTCAAGCTCGCTCGTATTTAATCGTTATGTCATTTGTCATGCACCAACAGAACACTCGTCAGCACCGACATAATATCTGTCATACACCGACAAAACATTCTTGGATCAGCACCGAATGACTACAGCTGTTCACGCCATGTTTGCCAACTCAAACTCTCATGTCCCGAATGGACACTTTTATTCCACCCCATCCTGGTTTCACCAAGGCATATCACGGTTCTCCGTCACACCTCCCCCCTGTGACTGTGCTTTCTGGTAATCTCGACTGTAATTACCATATCCTCGCATACTTGACCAATAAACCTACATAACTTCAGGCATGAATAGTATTTTGTTTTTGGTAACACATACACTTCATCTTTAAATGTGAAAACCAAAAATACACTTTCTTCACGAAATTGTTCTGACTGTTGCAAAGATATGTCTGTTTCTCCAACACAAACTTTCATTGGAGTTTCACTGAATGTGGTAACAGCACGCATCTCTTGATTATAACAACATCGTATTTAAACACTATGACACACGTGTACATCTACTCAATGTACTTGCTCATGAAGTTTATACTTATGTCAACTCTGCGTCATAAGTTAGCCAAAACAACAACAAAATTTTAACCATCGGACATTTCTTTTTGTCCCTTCACACATATGTACTGTCACGCGATAAGATGTTGTAATATATGTGCAAACTCTGGAAAATATCGAGATCATATTCGACACACAATTGTGACGCTGTCACTCTGTAACGAAATAGGTTATTAATTGACAAAAGTGACATTATAACATCTTGGTTTCTTTATGCCTCACTGTCACTCAACACTTTTTCACTTATACAAAACAACACAAATTCTTGTGTTTTAACACAAATCGGTTGACATAAAACTCAAAATTTGATCAACAGTTTTCCTGTGACTGGCCGTTTGTGTTTTGGTATACTGTTTTTTGCATTTGCTAGCATCAACTCTGTAACGTATCGGTATACATAACAATATGAATCTTTTGACTCTTTGAACTGAAGCACAGCTTTCACTCTAATCTTACACACCACAGATGTTGTATCCTGGCGCTTTCTGTAATGTTGGGTTTTCAAAATATCATACAATGCTTGGCGTGTAATATATCATGAAATTTTCAAGTAATATCTTCTTATAAAGACAAAATATCGTGTACTAGTACTTTCTCATACTTCCTAGCATCACTCATATATACTGTTTTCGCTTAAAACAAACATGATTAACATAAATACAATTTCTTCCTTCACAGATCCTTGGAAAAGGAAGAAAACTGAACGAAAATAGATAAACACATGTATACTTTGTCATATACAAAAAAAAATCAACATCAGTTTCTTGTCTGGTTTGAGTCCTGTTTGAAATGTTCAGCTTGATGTAGGTTTCACTGTAGATTTGATATAATTATCGTTCGGCAACATTATCAGCGCGCGCACAGTTTCAAACTCGCGACAAAGCGTCTGCTAATTTGTTGTCCTTTCCTGCTATGTGCACAATTCTCAGTGGGTACGGTTGGAGAATCAAACTCCAACGGAACAGACGCTGATTCTTGTGCTTGAAGCGTTCTAAAAACGTCAATGGGTTATGGTCAGTGTACACCACGATGTCTCTTCCACCGTCCAAATACGCTTCGAAAATAATGTTGCACGGCCAGAACGACACTGAGGCATTCCTTCTCCACAGTTGAACACTTTCGCTGATGGCGATTCAGTTTTTTGGAGAAAAAACACACGGGTTTACTGTGTCCGTTGTCGTCGTCCTGAAGTAGCACGGCTCCTACTCCTCGGTCACTAGCATCGGTAGCCAGCTGGAAGCTCCTCTCGAAGTTTGGTGCGATGAGCACGGGATCGTTCATGAGGACGGCCTTCAGCTTCTGGAACGCATCCTGGCAACTCGTCGACCACTGGAACGTTGTACCCTTTTTCAGCAGGTCCGTCAAGGGCACCACCAAGTGACTGAAGTTGGGAACGAATCTCCGGTAGAATCCGCACATTCCCAAGAAGCGCTGAAGCTCCCGTTTCGATGACGGCACTGGGAAGTCCACGATGGCTCGGACCTTAGCATCTCGTGGTGCGACGCTACCTCGGCCTATCTTGTGACCTAGGTAAGTCACACAAGCTTTCCCGAACTCGCATTTGGCCAGATTCACCACGAGTCCTGCATGTGACAACCTCTGGAACAGCTCTCGAAGATGAGCAACATGCTCCTCCCACGTATTGCTGAAAACCAACACATCGTCTACGTAGACAACACAGTTATCATGACCAGCAATAACTCGATTCATCATCCGTTGAAAAGTTGCGGGGGAATTTTTCATCCCGAAGGGCATGACACGACACTGGTATAACCCGGAGGGCGTGACAAACGCCGAGATCTCTCTGGCATCTTTGTCTAATGGCACCTGCCAATACCCTTTCATCAAATCTGCTGACATACTCAGCACTTCCTACCCGATCAATACATTCCTCAATCATAGGAAGCGGAAACGAATCAGTCTTGGTTATGGTATTGACCTTCCTGTAATCTATACAAAACCTGGACGTTCCGTCTGCCTTTGGGACTAGCACTACTGGGGAACTCCAGTTTGAGTTACTGGGCTCTATGATTCCATTTGCAAGCATGAAATCTATCTCCCTATCCACCTGTTCTCTCTTAGCAGGATGAATCCGATATGGATGCTGCTTTATGGGTGCATTTTCACCAACATCTACTGTATGAACAGTGTCTTTCGCACAGCCCAATTTATCACTGCAAACCTCCGGAAATTCCTGGAAGATGTCGACAACATGTTGCCTCTCCGAATCTGACAAATGACTAAGCAGTAACTCTGGATTTTCTAGTGCCTTTGAGTTCTCTACTCGCGGAATCATTCCCGACTTGAAACTCACACTCTGATAATCTGGAGCATCAGATTCAAACTCTTCTGCACTTTTCTCAGCACTGTACTCTCACTCACAATTGCACCTACGTCTTCTACCACCACACGGCTAAATAGCTCCTCAAAAGCCGGAATAGGAATCAACGGCGCAGGTCTAATGGCATGTTGTGGTTTTCCTACCACTTGACATTCATGACACGTTCGACAAAATTCAGACACATCCTTGGGCCAGAAGAAGTGAGTTCTGATTCTTATACACAAAGTCTTCTTGACACCCAATGTGTCCGGCCATTGGAATTTCATGTGCAAGAAGTAGAATTTCCTTTCGATACGGCGGAGGAACAACTAACTGGTCGACAATCGTCCAGTCCTCATCTGCGGGACGATCTGGAGGACGCCATTTCCTCATCAAAACACCAGACTTTACATAGAAACATTCTGGCACTCCCTTCGCCTCATCTGCAGTCAATGCACCCTCTCTCAACTTCAACAACTCCTCATCTTCCATCTGTGCTTTGATTAAAGCTGGCTGACTGCACACACCTCCTTCCCAACTTTGTTCTCTTTCACCTTTACTAGTCACCTTACCAAAGAATATGTCACCAAGAGAAATTTCACTTTCAAACTCCTTTCTCTCACGCTCTGCTTCACTTGCTCGAAACCTTGTGATAGCACATGTTGGAAATACTTCTGGAAATTCATCGACAAGTCTTTCAGTTTCCTGCTCGTACACTGGGACTTCGGAAACAACCGGAAGGACACTCACTCGACCTCCTGCAAGGTCATTACCAAGCAAAAAGGAAACTCCATCCATGGGGAGAAATGGAACAATTCCCACAATCACTTCCCCTGAAATCAGTCCACTATCCAAATTCACTCGGAAAAGAGGGACCGCCTGTGTTCCTCCGTTGACACCATGTATCAATACTTTCCTACCCGTGTTACAGTCTATGGGCATACTCTTCACATCTCCTACCATGAGGGACTGCGTAGCTCCAGTATCACGAAGGATGACAACCGGTACTCTACATTCAGCAATGGTAACTGTACCCTTGGAAATGAAGTCCTTGTACTTTTCATCCACACCACTCGAACACGTATCTGTCATTTCTGAGACACTGCTTTTACAACATTTGGATGACGCTGTTCATCACTTCTACTTGACTTAACAAAACCATTGGTGGCTGCTTGGTACTGTTTCTCTTTTGTTTCAGCATCTGAACTGTTCTGTGGACGTGTGTCTGCATGGACTAAACCATGTGTTGCTCTTTGCTTTTGTTTTTCTTTTGCTTCATTTTGTTCCAGCAATCGCCTACATTCAGACTTAATGTGACCTGTTTTCCCACAGAAAAAGCATCTCACTTCTTTGTATTGAGGCCGTGGCGATTTTGGTCGCTCTTTCTGTGATTCAGTCTTTACTTTATCCCTGCGTTCACTATGACTACTGTGCCACTTTTGAGTGTCGGGATTTCTCAGCTGATCAAACTTCCTCTTTCCCTCAGGACTTTTTGTTTTCACTTTATGTGTCAACTCATACTGGTCAGCGGTGACTGCTGCACTCTTTACATCATGTACTCTTCGATCTTCCAAATTTGTTCTCAGATCTGGAGGTGTCGATTTCTTGAACTCCTCCATCAACACTATCTCTCTCAAATTGTCATAAGTGAGATCTACTTTCATTGATCGAACCCATCGATCAAACATAATTTCTTTTTCTCTCTGAAATTCTATGTAGGTCTGTCCCGAACCTCTCCTATATCCTCGAAACTTTTGCATGTAGGCTTCTGGGACTAACTGATAGGCAAGAAGGACTGTTTCCTTAACTGTGTCATAGTTATTTGCCTCCTCATCCGAGAGAGCAGACACTACTGAATGTGCCTTGCATTACAAAAAGTCTACACACGTCGGCGGACAAACTCTTAATGAGGTATGATGTCATATTTTCATTAACATACAACCAATTGAAACCCGTTGCTGGTAGTGTATAATAAATATTCATGATCACGCGTTGACCTCATTTGCATACAAACACAGGTCAAAGATATTAGCCAATCACGAGCTAGCGCTGGACGGCTGGCTAGCGTGGTCGCGCTCCGCGAAATACCAGCATGCGATGCGCGCAGCTGTATAACACTTAAAAAAGCCCAAACAAAGTTCTGGTACGACTGCAAAAGTTGTCAAATTTCGCTCCCAAATGTGAACGTATGCTTAGGAAATGTGCAGGATAACGATGTTATAACAAGATATTCGATGGGTAACGACGAAAAGGCGAAATATTAACCAAAAAGGTTCAGTCAACCCTACTTACCCGAACGGGGTCAGGCTAAACTCGGACTCGAGGGTAAATCGGCTTCGCTTTGATGACGGCGGGATGAGTTGTAATGGTTGTCCCTCTGTGTGCAGTGTTGTCCTATGGGAGCGCCCTGTATAAACTAGCGCTTCGTGTTCTGGCTACTCGCAGGTTGGTCCGAGTTGTTACAACGCGCGCATCAAAAACCTCTTTTGCGCGCATGCATAATTAGTGTGCGCCTATCAAGCACCTCTAAAACAATCAAAGGCGCTTGATTAACAACAACAAAAACTCCAAAGACCGCGCGTCTCAGCAACTGAGGACAGGGCGCTGTAAGTTTTGTTTTGTTTTGTACAGGATTTACGTAATACGTTAGCACTCACTTTCCTGTCCATTCAGTTAGGCCTCATTTGGTATTATGCAGTGGCCAGTAGAATGTGGCGATCACGAACTGCGTGTGAATTGTCTGAAGTAGGGTCGAATTTTTCCCGAGACCGAGTTAGTCTGGAGCCTTCTGGAATAAAAGTCGGTTTTCCAACTATTATTATTTTCCTCAAAATACTCCAAACCGACTCATCATTCCGGCAAACCGCGTCAGCCAGGTAAGTTTCTTAGTGGACTCTTTCGATATATTGGAAGAAAAAATGAAATGGTGCTAGACGGGTTCTCAAGCACTTACCAAAACTTAGTTTTCACTTTGTAGTAGTAGCGCCCCCTAGCGGTTTCACCCTAACCCCCCTGTCTACAGGGGAGGTATAAAAGGGATTGCCAGTGCGCGCATCCCTCAGTTGTGACCTGGAACCTGATTGAAAGACATACTGACTGAGCTATAAGACAAGTTACAGTTGCAACTCACCAGTAGTGCCGGTAAGTACTACCGTTACTACAACAGTGGCGTCACGGACAATTGTCCTACTTCCTGTGCCATTGTTTTCGTGGACATAGAGCCGCAATTTAAGCTGACTCCGCTGCCGCTATTATTTTCGCCAACAGGCGTTGCACTCCTATACCGCACCGATACGCGAAGGGTGGAGCACATGCGACGGAGCCGAGGCGAGAGCTCTTGGCAGCGCGAGGGAGCTTGGCGGTGTCCACGTTTGTCGATTGTTCCTGTAGTGTAATTTGTTTTGTGCTTGTTTTGTCTAATTGTCTTGGTGTAATCGTTGATCATTAGTAATTTTGTTTGTTGGGGAGGAGGAGTGTGCCGATTGTTTGAGTGACAGTGTGTGATTTGTAACATCTTGCACTAGACCAGGCCCACCTGTATTCAGGGAGCTCCAAATTCATTGAAATATCATCTTTTCTGATTGTTCTAGTTGCAAGCGTGTTTCGTTTGTTAGTTTGATTGTCGATGGTGTTTGCTGAAATTATTCTTTGGCGTGATTTCAGTTTGTGAGTGCGATTGTCATTGTTTGCGTGGTGCGTTTTTCTTTTTAAACGTGGTCCAGGTCTAGATCTCGGTCTAGCCCTGTATACGCGTTACGTGTATTTGCGTGGTGGTCGTCGGCGTGCTAGATCTACATTTGTCATATTTGTTTCACGTGTTTCGTTCCACACGTGTGTCTCGGTGGCTGGGGTAGGTGGACCTCCCTTGCCCCATTCGTTGCGTGATATCACTGTATTCGTTGCGTGTTGTATCCCTGTGTATACCTGTGTGTCCCAGTTCAGGCGAGTTTTAACTTGCCTGATATTTCGCGCGATAGCGTTGCCGGATAGCTCGTGTGTGCGGTGTGTATTCACTGCACTCGCTAGCCGTTCTGTCAAAGCTTCCAGTGTGTTCAGGCTCTGGCGTGCACAGTTCTCCACGTCCATCGTGTGTAAGGAGGGAGGGTATTTCCCTGCGGTGAGCTGCGCGCCTGTTGTGCTGGACCTCTCTGGCATCGCGTTCCCCTTTCAGTGTATTTTCGTATAGAGCGGCTATTCGTGTTCTTTCTTCGTGTTTTCTCTGTCGCGCTCTCCTACCTACTTTTCGCAACCTGCGAGATTCGAAGCGCGATCTCCTTTCTTTCTCGATCGCGTTTTCTATTGTCGCAGCTTGTCGCGCTCATTCTTTCTTTGCTTGTTGCGTCGACATTTTCATTTTCTACTGTCATTCTGACTTTCCTTGCTACCTCTATTTTGCCCTTTCCAGTGCTCTCCTCTCTGTAGGCTGCTTTACTCGTGGAACGTTCGTGTTTTTCTATTTTCGCGGGGAGTATTTTGCCCCGCGATTAGTTAGTGGCAGCGGAAGTCTGTGCATTTCCCCACTTTTGTGGGAGATATCCCCCTCTACGTGAGGGAGTGCTACGTCCTTCTTTTCGATTGGGAAGGAGGGAGGAAGTTGTTGGGCACCATTCACTCCTTTTGGTGAGGAGGGCCTGTCATTATTTTCTCCTTTATTTAGGAGGATTTGATTGCATTTCTCCTTTTGCTGTGCGGAATTGCAACAGTTTATACAATAATTTTTAATTGTTTGTGTGACTGTCCTTGGCCTGACTGGTGCTACAACTTGGCTCATTCAATCTGCATCATTTTGCGGTGCTGAAGGACATCATTCCGGTGAGTACACTGTATCTGATACATTACTCCGTTAACTTTTGATTTGTTTGTTTGGACTATAGATTATTACTACTTGTTTTGAGTATTTGTAGTGTATAAACCTCCGTGCTGTTACTGTCATTCTGGACTGTTTTGCAGATACGAAAATAGTTCTGTATCCGTAACCACATTAGACTTGGGCCTAGTTTCTACTGCTTATGACGTGTGCTGTATTGCTGGTGTGCGTCGGGTGTGTCGCATGATACATTGATTGCGTGTTGTCCTTTTCGCTTGTGCTGGTGGTAAAGTTAATTGTGACTGATTGTTTTGTTTCTGCTTTTGTGTTAGTACGGTAACTTAAAGCGTAAAGAGATTGTGTTTTCATAAATATCTGTTTTCCTGCAAGCACAGATTTATTTCTCTAGCATTGCAATATTTTATTCTGGTTTTATATTTGTAGGTCCTAGACTCCTGAGTCTTACCCAAGTTGAGTTGTCTCTGTGACCTCCCTATTCTTGTGATAAGGGAGGAGTGAGATCTGAACAGCTGTGATTATTTTTCAAGTGACATCAGGCAATAGAAACGAATTGTATTTTTCATTTTAGGTTCGTAATTAGTAGCCATATATGTTTATAATTGTATCTGGTGTTTGTTTTGAATAGTATTTTGGGAGTGTTTGAGTAGTAAAAACTAAAGTGAGCAATAGTTTGTGTGTATGATGTGTTGCTGATTATGATAATTACAGATTGTGGTAGGCCTAATTGGTATATCATTGGTTAGTACCAGTGAGTATATGTTTAAGGTCTTTTCTTCATTAAGTACATGTTGATTTAGTTTAGTTATTGGACCTGTTTTAAACATATTCGTTGAGTGAATAGGTTGTTAGTATGATTGCTAGTCATGGCGATGCCCATTAATTATTTATCCCGTAATGAGTTTGTACGTCTTGGATTGTCGTTAATCCAAGTCAATGACATTTTGAAGCTCCGGGGTGAGCATGGAAATGTCACTCAGGACTTGTTGGGGTCCTCTGACATTCCAGGGATCGAGGATCTCATCCCGAAATTTGTGTTCTGTCCGCAGTTAGAGCCTGAAGAGTCTTTACCTTCAGACAGTGCGACTGCTGATCCCATTGAGACATCAAGGGGAGGAGTCCAATCTCGGGGGACTTCCCCGTACCCCCATGATGTATATCCTCCCCCCAGGGAGGATCAAACAGGGAAGACCCCATCTTCCCATGCAGGGCACTTGCGTCACTGCTCAGTGCAGCAAGATAGATCCCGACAAGACACCATATGTGGGAAGTCATATGGAGGTGCTTTCGATTATGACACCTCTGCCTCCGACTCCCAAGAATTTGAGGGTGTAGCAATTGGACAGAAAAGATTTCAGCGACGTGGAGCTCCCAGAGGGAGTAGTTGGAATGATAGGGAGTACTCCCGAGATGGAGAGAATATTCACTCCCTACCCCAAGAACGTTCATACACACGTATGGGTGGAAGGGCACCGCGATGGGATTACAATGAAACCCAGTGGGGTAGGCAGGAGGGGTACCCTCCTAGCTCTGCCAGGAGAAGTGACTCCCATGACTTCTCCAATGATAGGCCTGGAATGGACCCACCACACCACTGGGGTTGCGAATCCCTCCCAAAGACTGTTACCTTCGATGGAATAGGTAATTGGAGGGCGTTTTGCCGCAAATTTGAGGCTTTCGCAAATGCGAGAAACTGGAGCCCGGCCCAGCGTTTGGATCAATTATGCTGGTGCCTGCTGGGCAAGGCTAGCAATTTCTTTGAGCTCCTGATTAGCCGCGAGCCGGAGCTCAAATATTGCGAAGTCGTCTATCGCTTTGCAAAACGGTTCGATCGTCAGGAGCCAGCTGAGGCCGCGCAATTAGAGTTCAGCACTGCCAGTCAAAGCGCGGAGGAATCTCTCTGCGAATGGGCGGATCGTTTGAACGAACTTGCTAGTCGCGCATTTCCAGAAGTCCCAGAGAGAGCGGTGCAGCAACAGCTGGTACTCCGTCTATGCCAGGGGTGTACTGACAAGGAGGCAGGGTGGTATGCCCTTGACCGACACCCCCTGAATGTAGACGACGCAGTGGAAGCCTTACGGTGGTATCAACACTCCCGTATAGCAGTGTATGGCAGGCCACGCCAAGTCAAGACCATGGCCCTCAACCCAGAAGATGAGGGAGAAGCCCAGGACTGTAGGGTGGAAAATGCCCCCTTCCATTCAGGTCAAGGAGGTACACGAAATGGCCAACCTTTGCCCACAATGGAGCGCCGATTATCAAATTTAGAAGGCTCTGTTGAGCGACTGAGTAAGAGGTTGGATCGCCTAGCATCCATGGAAAACATACTGGGATCCATGGGAAGGAAGCTAGACAACTTGTCCTCCTTAGGAAAACATTTGAATCAACAAATAGAGAGACAGAACCCCCGTAATTCTGGGGGAGCTCCAAACTCTCCAGGACAGCAACCCCTTTGCGTCCACTGTGGAAAGGAAGGGCATGTTGAAAGGAACTGCCCAAATATGTCCAGACCTAACAACAAGAAGGTGCCACTCAGGAAAACCGAGGAGTCAAACTCCTCGGGGTCGGAGGATTAGGCCCTGCTCCGACCTGCACAACTGAGGGCCAACCTTCCACTGATATCCAGTACAGTGCTGGAGATGAGGATGGCAGTAGCCAGCCTGAATTTATCCCAGTATTTCCTATATGGTCACCAGACAGAGAGGGAGTAAAACAAGTAGGCGATGCACCCTCTTCTAGTCAGAAAGGAAATACAGGTCAGTCAATTAGAGATGGAGATAAATCCTGTGGGGTGAGTCCCTTGAGGGAGTTGGACCCTCAAACACCCCAAGAGGAGGTGGCTGTATGCAAGGTGAGATCAACTCCCTTGTTTGCAGTACCTATAAAGGTAGGTAACCATTCTCTGAAGGCAGTGGTGGTCACTGCGGCGGAAATATCAATCATATCCCACAGGGTGTATGAAAAGTTACAACCTCGTCCACAAAAGATCGGGGATGTGCTTATTTCTGCAGATGGCCGTGATTTGAGGATGCCTGGTATGATTGTAGACCCCATTCGGATCAAGTTAGGGGGTTGTGAGTTCTTGACGGAGGTTTGTGTGGCCCCTATCGAAGGTGAAATGCTGTTGGGGTTAGATCTCCTCCGTAAGTACAGAATTATACTGCACCTACAACATTCACGGCTAGAAATTGGGAATGTTCGCATCCCAATGATGCATGGTGAACAGTCACCATATGGACGAGCTTCTTGCGTGTGCTTGTTGAAACGCGCAATCATCCCTCCAAACACCTTGAAGAGGATTACTGGTGTGATACACCAGCCAGGGAAAGATCTTGGGATTAAGTTTACCCAGGATATGCTTGGCGGTATCCTATGCTACTTATGCAGTAAGGTGAAAGGGATGGGATAGGCATAGATATCAGGGCCACCCCCCTGTAAGGTGTTAAGAGGTGTAACGAACCACCTCTATGCTTTCTCCTGTGATTGTGGAAGGTGGATTTATCACATCTTCCAGGTAGGGGTTTACCCTGCATAACTCCCCAGTATGCTGGGCAGTAGCTTCCCTGGTGGTTAGGACACTAGGGAGGAGTATGTTTAAAAGGCGAGGAAGATCCCATCACCTTTCTTGAGTGTAAGAAGTACTCCCATGCCTGTTTGGAGCTGATACAGCCCAATACCTGTAAAGAGAGTGGTGGCTGTCACCACTAGATATTAGTCCTATAACCTAATGGGAGGATCAGACCCCCTCGCAAGTATAAAGTATAGTTTGTATAGGATTTTGTAGGATAAAAAGGATTTGGTTAGGTATCTGTTTGAAAACAAAATTAAAGGCATTTTTGGTTTTGGTGGCCAGAACAACATATTCGTTATGGTTCGCCAACTAAGCTTCAGTTGCATTCTATGCACGTATTTGTTTTAAGAATGTTTTCTTTGGCGGTTTTTATTTGTATATTGGTGTTCCTTGTAATAGGAACAGTCTTATATTTTGGGACTCAGGTCATCCCATGAGAGGAGTGTTTTTTTTATTTTAAGGTGTTGTTTTTAATGCTAGTTGGGGCTATAGGGTCTTTACTCCCTCCCAAGATCAACGGTCCCTTGCAACTCCATTCAGTACATGAGTGACCTAGGCGGTGGCCCGCTGAACTGCCCTCGGCAGACCCCCGAGGGCTGGTCAGATTGTGCATTCCCATGGGTGGGGCTCTGCGAGATCCCCGGTTGTGCGGGATTTGGGGGTTATAGTTAGGTCTTTATTTTGGCCGGGGTTGATTTTTTTTTCCTATTATGCCCCTTGTTTTTTAAAACGGGGGGGAATGTAGTAGTAGCGCCCCCTAGCGGTTTCACCCTAACCCCCCTGTCTACAGGGGAGGTATAAAAGGGATTGCCAGTGCGCGCATCCCTCAGTTGTGACCTGGAACCTGATTGAAAGACATACTGACTGAGCTACAAGACAAGTTACAATGCACTAAGGGGATAGCTAGATACGTATGCATGCAACACAAGAAAGTGTTAGAACTTATTTCATATTTGGACTTCATCGAGTAGGGCCCTAGACGTCTATTCTACAAGTACTAGACTACTTCATTCTGGAACCAATGAATGAACACCCAACCCAAAGACCAAGGAGAAGATGTGCTTCATATTGCATCGGACATTTCAAAAAACTTCAAGAACTTCCAGAATTAGGCCTACCGCGGAGACCCAGGAGAAAACAACTGCAGTGCCAGTGGAACAAAGAGTCAGCATTTGATGTCGAGGTAGGCCTAACGTTAAACTCTACCAAACATCATTCTAATATTTTGAAGCATGTTTAAGTATTGTCTCATGTAACTGTAGAATAGCGCCGATGTAGAATATAGCGAATCAGACTAGTGTAATTTATAGAGGGGATTAAACTAGCAAAAGTCAAAACTATTTATGCATTCATCAAACAGTCACTAGTAAAAACAGTCAGTAACACTAACACTCACAGTGTAGAGATCTACTGTAAGGTAACACTCTAGTCTGTGGTGTACTAGGTAGTACCAGTAACTAATATTTAGTAGTAACAGCACCAACCGTAACCCGGTCCACCAGGGGGTCAGTGAGCGGTAATTAACACGAATGAGCCTTTTTCTTGCGTATTCAGCGGCAGTTAAAAAACGTCCCTCAATTGTTCTAGCCAAGTTACAGTCTCAGGAGTAGGCCTTAGGCCTACTAACTGCTAATATGTAAATATTAGGTCCATGTTGTCAGGAAGGCGAGTAATATGAGCGCCCATCTGGGGGACGTTTCATCAACGAGTTCGTCGGAGGTTTTCACCGACAAGTTTGCTATCAGCCAATCGGACGCAAGGATTTCAGTAGCTTTTAACAGTTGTCAGTGTATATCACTGACAAAAAATTTACCGTTTCATGAAACGCATCACGTCCTCGACCACGTAATCGTAACACCATGATTACTTCCTGTCTTCCCCCCCCCCCCTCCCCCGACCCGGGGAAAAAATGGGGAAAAAAAATTGGATGAATTTTTTTTTCATCATTTCATTTTCATCGACTGTAAATTTGACGTTAGTGTTTAATAACTGTCAACCATATTAAAGCACTGAAGCACAGCAGTTTGTATTTAATAAAAGTCCCAATAAAAAAATAATGTCGAACAGTTTACTAGACAGTCACGACAGTAGTGCGTGGGTAGCTTTTTTCTTATTTCCGTGAGTATTATACTATACTTATAGCACAAGGTGATAGCTTTTTAAGTATTGTCTAGATTGTTCATCTCATTCTAGAAAATCGTTTTTATCATTTCATTTAATAACTTATCATAGAAACTCTAGTTCTTACAATTAATTATTGATGCTCTGTTTATTTTTACATGAAAGATTCTGGAGGAAGATGATCACACTCACAGGGTTTTAGTTCACTATACCGGATGGGGGGATCAGTGGGATCAGTGGCTGGAAAAGGTAAGATGTATTTTCCAATATTTACATGGTCAATGGAAAGCCAAATGCGTGTTGACTCCTGCTGATGTGCATGGATGCTGCATACATCTCATTTTATTGTGCTACTTATTCATCTTCACATGTACTTGAATAGATTTTCAAACATTTTTGTCATTTTCTCAAACCTAAGCTCAAATAAAGATAAAAAATACTCCAGAGCACAGTCTGGAGAGGACATCATTTGCCAAACACAAATCAGTTCAACTAACAGGAACGTACAATAGATACTGGAATGTTGTCTTCCCAGAGCTGATCACTTCTTCATAATAAGATACAATACCAGCATAGTAGAAGAGAATTCCTATGTCAGAAATGCTGTCCATCTCTTGGAAAATGAAGGCACTGTGAATGTGTAGTACAAAGTCCCTAAAAAAGTCCTATGCTCCAAAAGCTCTTTGGATGTTAAATTCCACTGTCAATTGTAGAATTTAGCTTAGCTGACTTGCGATTGACAAATGATGTCACCTCTAGAGTGTTATCTGGAGGGTTGTTTATATCTATATTTTTGTTTTTAGGGTGAAGCTTAGATTTGAGGAAATGATATGATTGACAAAAATGTTAGAAAATTTGTATTTTTCATTGTATACAATGTGAAGATGAACAAGTAGCGCAATAAAATGAGATGTATGCGATATTGCACGTCACCAGGAATCAACATGTATATAATTGGAAGAGATGCTTGTTCTTAATTGTGTAACATAATTCAAATAATCTATCAGGAATCTTCAGTCTTTTCGTGCTTACTTGAATGCCCTATGGTATATGGAATCTAAATAATGTTTTTACTCTGTAGATTGCTCTAATGTGAAACTGAATGCCCATTATGATTTTTTTTTTGTTGCCCTATATCGAAATTGAATGACTCTCTATACTCTTCCATTGCACCAATAGGAAATTGAACAGGAAAACGTATATTCCTAATCATGTAACCCATGTTCAACATTAAACTGCCGAAGGGATAAAGCCATTGTTATAATTCAGTTATACATTGTACATAATTCCTTTCTACCTACTTATCCTTCGTGTGTATACTTACCACTTCTCTAATAAATGATGGGTGTTTAGTATTATCATCTTTGATTTACAGAGAGATTGTATGAACTTGACTTTTAATTTCAGGCGGATCTCACCACCAAAGAAGATTTTTCAGGCAGCTGCGGAACAGCAAGTGATGTCAAGACTGCGCTCAGGCTTGCCATAAAGGAAAAGCTTACAATCAGCATAAACCAGAATCCGGAGTGCGTGGCACGTGTCCCTGTAGATCCACTGGTGTTCGAGGAAGTATTTGCACCTTGTAAAAATACTCAAGACCGTAACCTAATGAATGAGCTGAATGCCATCCTGGGACCCGACTGGAACGTAAGAATAACCAATATGGCAGGGGATTTCGCATACGTGAAAGAAAAGGGCCTTTACCTAAAGCTCAGGAAAATGAGACCAATTACCGAATTTGTGGAACGTAGTGGTACCCTGCAAGAACATCACCTGGAGAGAGGGCACTATCTGATGTTGAGGTTCATAAGGTCGTATGGAACTCGAGAAGAGTGGAAACAACAGAAATGAAGTCAAGACACAACAACGTTTTGCTTCAGGGTTGTTTAAGAGTTTTACAGTTTCTTAGTTTCAAAGTTATTTAGACATTTTACACTCAAACGTCATTTCCATATTTTTTATGCAGTTTGATTCATTCATGAACTATGGCATACTTTTTTTTAAATGTAGATTTGGCTTTTGTTACTGAAGTTACAACGTTACATATGCAAGGGTCCACAACAGGTTTCAAACATTGGGTTTTCTTCTATATGTCAACATTATTCTATGAATATTTCTTCAACTCCTCGTCTACTGAATGCAATAAAATCGTATCTAATAAGACCTAAAGGACTTATTACTCGAATAAAGCAGTCACGACGTGGAGGGAAGCAGCGAGCTCTGTTCAGTAAGTGGCTTAAAAAGACAAAGACATGGCAGCTTAAAATTTTGCAATCAGAATGTCCGCAAAAAAAGTCTGCTTGATACCATAAAGAAACTGAAAAGAAAAAATGAGAAGTTGACAGACATAAAACAGAAGCTTGAAAGAGCTTTGAAAAAGAATGAACGCCTTGAATTGATCAGGAAAAAGTACAAGAAACGTGCTCTGCATCTCTCTAGTTACTGAGAAATAGGCAATCAGGCAAGCGATCAGCATGGATGAGAAAAGAACATTACTCAAGGAGACATGCCAGGAGACTCTCAATGCATCTCAAAGAAGAGTGTCGGGCCAGGTTACAATTTCTTGATTCGTGGGGAGTTCGTGTCATACATATCACTGTAAGAGACACAAACAGTGGAGAACTGAAGGATATTTCTCTGATTGAAGATACAGAGGAGTTGTGTAGCATGACAGGATGTAATGAAGAGGACATTTTACAAAGGGTAAATCTCGCCGTGCTAGTAAAGGATGCTCATGGCATCTCAGATGAGTCTTGGAATGCACTTGCGTGTATCAGCAATATCCCGAATCTCAAAAAAGTAAAAAGCCACATGACAATCACTGAATGCGAAATGGATATCCCTTTGTCCAAAACCAAGTCGTCTAACCCAGGAGTTCAAAGAGATATAAAGGTACTTTTGAATTGAATGTCTTGTATACAAGGAAATAGTGTACTTGGAAAAGGTAAGCAGAACGTAGATGTGAAGATAACTGGAGATGGCACAGTGGTAGGCCATTGGCATTACGTGAATGTCACATGTACAATTCTAAACGATGAAGCCAATGCAACTTCCGCAAGTGTACATCGTCCCATAGCGATACTTTGCGATGAAGAGAAATACAGTCAGTTGAAAGAACACTTGGTGGATATAGTGCAGGATGTAGCTTCCTTCACAAGTGTTGTCATTGACGAGTTGGAGTACACTATTCGATATCATTTATCAGGAGATTACAAGTTTCTTCTAACCATCTGTGGAATGGGAGCGGCCAATTCCAAATATCCGTGTATCTACTGCCTGATTGATAGTCAACATTTGCATGTTACAGTTCCAAAACAGCCCAGGAGAATCGGTGAAAAGGGATATTCCTGTGTACGAGATCCTATATTCAAGTCGATCGGAACGGAGAACGTAGTTTTTGATAAATTGCACATGTATCTTAGAATCACAGACAGGTTACTGAAGAAGATTATTCAAATGATCAACGAGCTTGACTTGCAAGAAATTGGATCAGTGAGTAGGTGCTATGCTCCTGAAAAAATGAAAAGATGCGCTAAGATGGAAGACATCTTGAAGAAAGCAGGTGTGCGTGGTGCTCCTCTGGCTTATGACAAAGATGCCAAAATGGTCAAATGCCGGGATCTGAGAGGACCAGAAAAACAAAAAGTTGAGAAAGTCTTGGATGACATAGAAAAGCTTGTTGACTCTCATGCACACGGACATGTAGTGGTAAATGCATGGCGCAGGTTTAGGGTTCTGTATGACGATGTTCGATCATTCAAGAAGGCTGAGGCCATGTCTCCTGACAGGCCTGCCAAATTGACAAAGTTGAAAAATGACTTGGTTGAGTGGTATGACAACCTGGTAGATGCTTGCACTTCGAAGATCGCAACCCCCTACATGCATCTCTTTGTAGTACATGCCGCTGATATCATAGAAAGGCTAGGTTCTATCCACATATTCAATGCTCAGGGACTAGAAAAATTAAATGACATGACAACAACGGAGTACTTTAGAGGTACTAATCATCGAAGAGGAGTTGAGTCACTCGTTCAGATCATGCGAAGGAGCAATAGACGCCTCTAACGTGCACACAAAGGCATAAAACTTCCACGAAAATCCTACAAGTGTGGAAAGTGTGGCAAATATGCTGGCCATAATAGTGCTACTTGTCAAATGTAGAATTATGTCACAATGAATCATGAATGGTTCATGCACATCCAGTCTCCCAGACCATACAGAAGCAATGAAAAGTTAATATGGATCTTAATGTCCATCGTTTTGTATAATAGTACAGAGATGTTGTTGATGTTCAAGATAGTATGCATGTCAAAAAAAAAGAGAGAGAGAGAGAGAGAGAAAAACGCCGGTGTTTAAACTTTGGGGTACTCTGCCCTACTTTGGGTAAAGGAAGCAATTGACAAAACTGACAGTTATTGTAAAAAAAAAGAAAAATGTTTCTGTCATTCTTTATTGACGCCAATGTAATGTCATGATGTCTTGCCCACCACATCACTTGGTAGGATGAGTGTCCATGCACAAGAATTGACTACTAAGAGCGCACTAGATTAAGTATGAAAATATCACTAACTCAGATTGGATGGTACTGAGTATGTCATTTGCTTCCAATTGCCAAAGTAGAGCAATACTGTTCTGGTGGAAGTCAACTTTTTGAAAGTTAAAAATTACCCTTTGAAGAACATTGCATAATTGTGTATCTTTCCTGCGAATATAAGGGTATAAAGTTCTATTTTCAAATTTCACCGTTTCATGTTTATTAATGTTACTATGATGGATGTACATGGCAAACTTTTTATGCTTCCGCCAGAAGAGGTCCGAGAAGTTTTCGGGTTGTCCGTCCGTCCGTGGATCAATCAAAATGCTACCAATTGTATATGATTTAAAGAATACAATGCCATCTAAAAACCCCGTAAAAGAATCGTTGATCTAATATGCATTAGCTTCTATGATCGCAGGTCTCAATTACTGGTATGTCTTGAACATTATGTGCACTTCAGTGAGCCGTAAGTCTTTACGCAATAATCATGATAATGACAACGGCTTGTAACTATGCAAACTACTAGTATTTCTTCAACTTTATTTTGAAATAATTTTTAAAATGTTTATATTAGATTTTTTTAAAACATATCTCACGTTTATAGAGAACAGCTGTGGGTCAAATTCTACTTTTTATAAGGTGTTCTGAATTTTTGCAAATGATAGTGCAGTATCATTGTTAGGACCTATTGTATTCCTTCACAGTACATGTTAAAGTGCTGTGTCGTGCACACTTAAAAAAGTGTTCATAATCATATCCATGTATATCCGTTAAACGACTTAGAAGAATGAACACATGGCCCAGTTGTTCTGAAATGGAAATGAGTTTTGGATATGGATTCCTAAATGGTAGATCTGTGCACTCTGATACAATGATGATACAAACAGGTAATACATTGTACTATATTAGCAACTGAAATTTTCATGATGTTCCTTGTTATCGTTGCAGATTATGAAATTTATATAAGGTTATTTTTTTTTTTTAGGGAATGTGGTGAATTATAATGTAATTCATTTTAAATCTTTCCAAACCTCCGTGAAATGTATAAATTGATTCTCTCATAATCGAAATATCATAAAGATAAAGTCATCAAAAATATAATTGTATTGGCTGGAATAGTTTAGCTTATGAGTCATGCAGCCTGCTTCACCCGAAAGCTCATCAGCACTGACCAGTATTTTTGCATTCAAAAGAGAAGACGATACAACCCTTCGTGCCGTCTTCTTCCCTTATAAATGAAAGAAGCAAAACAAAACAAGCAAATGTTCAGTCACTGATGAGCCTTATGGTGAAACATCCTGTACGTCTCATTAGCTAAACCATTCCAGCCAATGCAATTATACACACAGCTCCCCTTGTTCAGCGCTTTTCCAAACTTCAGTGTATTATGTATACATTACACTATATTCGTATAAGCAAAAATATACCCCTGGTTTTTTTGTTACAAGTTTTACGCGCAAAGGTACAATCCTGCCATGAAATTAATCCGTAGGCCTACATTGTTGACACGATGACATGTCATTCAATTTCACACGCGCTGGATTCTTTTCTAAACCGTCACATAGTTTTGCAGATATCTACTACCTTGTAGGACTAAATATTTAATTGATAAAGACAATAATAGATGATTTGTACCAATTCTGTCTCATGTTAGAAGATTTGTACCATTTCTGTCTGTTGTTAGAGCATTTGTACCAGTTCTGTATCTTGTTAGAGAATTGGCACGTATTGTAATTTTGCAGATGACTAAAAAAAAAAAAAAAAAAAAGACTGAATAAAAGCAAATGGCTGTTGGTCTACCTTCATATGTACACTGTTTTGTGTTTATGTCCAAAAGGTTTTGTCAGTGTATGACATGTGTATACAGCATGTGCTTGTGTCGATTTTGCTGGGTAGAGGTGTGCCTGTGTGTGTGTGTGTGTGTGTGTGTGTGTGTGTGTGTGTGTGTGTGTGTGTAAGAGAGAGAGAGAGAGAGAGGGGGGGGGGGGGTGGCGGAGGATCGAACTCAACGGAATCAAAAATTAATTACGACAGTGCAGTGCGCAGTGACATACAAGTACATTATGCTATTCAGCCACACAACGACATTGATTAATATTGATTAATAGTTCGAAGTTTATTCATAGCCGTACACAAAAATCTAATCCGAATGATTAAGTGTCAATTTTATAATGATCAAATTGATATTTTTTATATTACTGATGTAATACTTTTCTAGCTGTGCGAGCTGTCTTTAATATTCAATGGGCATATGTATTTTGATTTTGTCATACTCTACTAGTACGAGTAGTAGTAGTACGAGTAGTAGTAGTAGGAAGAGGAGGAGGAGGAGGAGGTGGAGGAGTCGTAGTAGTCGCAGTAGTAGTAGTAGTACTGTAGTACGTCCAAAAAAAAAAAGTGTATGGAAGGGATTATAGAAGGCAGGAGATGCAGATGCAGAGCACGCCAGCGCAGTGTGTGGTGTAAATGAGTGGACAGGAAAGAGTGTGAATGTAGTAAGGCGGCCATGAACAGAACAGAGTGTGGAGGTCACAAAAGCCAAAGTACAATTTGTACACTGTATCCGATCGCGATGCAGCGAGATCATTATTTTTGAATCTGAGGTTCATTTACATGAAGCCAATCACAGCGATCCAGTGGGCGTGAGTAGTGATGAATATTAATGAAATGATCACGCGGTGACCGATTGCCCGAAAACCTATTAGCCAATCAGAATGCGGTATCCTAAAGTGCGGCACGCGTTGAATAGAGTGTATCAGAGGCAGATTCCGTCAGCAGCTAAGGAATATGAATATTGCAGAGGTACCTATGGGAAAGTTTTTCCAATTGGCTAGATATTTTACATGAATATTCATTAGAATATGATTATTCATTTTAAGGAGTTAATTTTTGGTTGTGCGACAGGAATAGTGGTTCTTTTACGTCTCAAAGTAGGTCATTCTGATGGGACCTCTCCCTGCCTGTTCGCGCGCACCGCGCCGTTCATACAACGCGCGAAAATGTGTGTCCTTATGCGGAGTAGTAAATCCTAAGGTGAAAAACAACTAATTTTCAACTCAAAAGGTACCTTTGTAAAATGTGTACAAAAATGTAAAATTTCTGCATCTACTCCAAGTGTACGACCTACATTTCCATTTTAATGAGTTACTTTTACTTCCCGAGATATTACTGCGCAGCTTTGGGCTCATGAACTAGACTTTGCGTGTATTAGCCCTATACCTGTCTATGCACTCAGATCAGTGCTTTTTCAAAACTTGCTCTGCGTATGGAAGATGTCACTTTAGGAATTGTAATGGCCTGTGAGCTTTTGTTGTACTATCATAGACCAATATTTCTTCTCCCACTCCAAATTCCTGGGGTGGTATTCTGAACACCGTTTTATCTCTGTTGTAACTTGTGTTGTAACTTGTGTTGTAAGTCTGTGAGTTACAACACCGCTAAAACAGTTGTAAATCGGTATTCTGAAAACTGTTTTAACGGTGTTGTAAGTCATGATAACCACGCCCATCGTAATAAACATATCCAATAGGAAATATTGTTAGAAGTAGCATCTAAGACATTTCAACCAATAAGATTGCTCCCTTGGGCAAATGCGCCTTGCTTAACTCTGCGCGTTTTAACAAGCGCTCATTCCCTGGCGTGCGCACATAATAGGACAATGGCATGCGCAGGTAAAGAGAGCCAGAGATGAAATAAAGTTACAACAGAAGCTTGATATTATACCTTCTTACCGGTTTTGACGGATACAGTAGTTGGTGCGGTAGGGGATTCGCAAAGCTATCTCAGATTGAGTCTTTTTATTTGAAATTTTGTTTAAAAAATAAGATATCTGGCGTTCATAAGAGGAACGCAAATTTCATGGTTTATGGGGAGCTAGACGCTTCTAAATTAAGTTGTGTCCTTGCAATGCCATGTCATTATCATTGTTATTTTATTATTGTCATTGTTATTATTATTGTTGTTGTTGTTGTCACCGTAATCTTCACAAGATATCTCATGCAGATATCACGTCAAATTCCATCATGGAACCTTAGACTTCTAATACTTTTCTCAAGATTCGCGCCATCCCCAGCAATAAATATTTTTCAAACACCCAAAGGTACTGATAATGAATTCTTATTGGTGAAGATGGTGAAATCAGAGAAAAGAATGTTTAATATTTTGAAAGATATGTTTGAAATGAATAGTGCTTAAAACAAACTGCCGACGGTGCCGGTAATCTTTCTGTTTGTGTTTTATCTATGTGCATAATTATACTACGCGTATGTACTTGCAATATGTTACCGTTACCAAATTTTGTATATGTGGAATGAGTTTACATTTTGTCAAACTGCTATATCTTTTGCCTTTCTGTACATATTACTAGGGCCTACTACTGCTACTACTTATTCGAGGGCATGTACTTGCTTCAGCCGATGCCAACTCGGGTTCCATAAACAAAGTTGCGCCTCCAAACCTCTCTATCTAACATGACTGTACATACATTGTTTTTATTTTTTATATATCTTTTTTTTTATTTTGAACTCGCATACCACAATATTGAGTTAATGAATTATCTCACCATCTACCATAAGTTAAAACGAAAGTTACAACGGAGTTAAAACACCAACCACCCTGTTTTATCTCAGAAGCATGAATTTGCACGGGGCATGACTTACAACAGAAGATAAAACAGTTTTCAGAATACCATGTAATCTAATGGGTGTTCAGGTTTGCGCCCACTGTTACGCGCGTGCGCATACCCTAAGACAATGGTATGCGCAGGCAAAGAGTGCGCAAGATAAAACACTAGTTACAACACAAGTTACAACACAAGTTACAACAGAGATAAAACGGTGTTCAGAATACCGATTTGTTACAACAGACTTAACAGAGATAAAACGGTCTCAGAATACCACCCCTGGCTATTATCTCAAAGGAGAAAAAGAAAGAGTCTACATCCTCTTCATCAAAGCGGGGGACTGTGTTTGCCATTTTTGCAATGTCGGGCGTCTTTGGTCTCGACATAGTAACATTAGGCCTATCCCCTGGGACGCTACTGGACTGGGCCTGGGTCAACTCAATTTGACGTTGCATTAACTCTTGTTCGAGTCTCAGATTTTCTGCCTTCATTTTTTCTTTTTCTAACTCCAATCTAGCCAATTCTAGTTGTGTGGAATCAACCCTCATCTCACTAGGTCTAGTAGTAGTACTTTGAGCACTTTTTCTACCTGCGCTCTCAATCTCATCTGTACTCTCACTCTGGTCTATGTGTTCATATTCTACACCACCCAGTTCAAGCTTCTTCACCAGAACTGCAAAGATTTCTTTCTTTCGACTACATTCTCTGATATCAGCGTCTACATGAGTTGCAACCTCTATCAATTGGGCTTTCACTAACCCTCTCAATCTACCAAGAGTGACGTCTTTCACAAACTCTACAGCATCGAACTTGGCTGCCATGATTATTCACATCTAGCTTTCCGACTAGATTTCAAGACTACGTCGCTTCGTACAGTACACTCCACTGCGTACCGAACTACGAGAATAGTCTAAGCAATTCAGACCTGACAAACACTCGTATATCCCGAGGCCAATTTCCTCGTAAAGCCACATCTAACGATGCTAATCCAAATAACCAGAAAGTGACACACTAATCTGATAAAATGACATAACGGAAACGATAATACGTACCCTTCTTTTCCAGCAATCAATGCTGCAACCCTGGGGTGGTATTCTGAGGTCGTAATTAAGTCTGTAATTAACTTCGTGATTAAGTCGTGAAGTTAATAGGCCCTTAATCATGGGCAAAATCGGTATTCTGAGGACGTAATTAAGGTATGATTAAGTCCCCTGTAATTATCTTAGGTCCCTCCCATCTAAAAGTTTAATTGTTATTCCATCCAATCAGACGCGTTGTTAGAAGCCAAAATGATGATTACACGCGCAAATATGTCCTCAATGCGCGCTCCTGCACGCCCCCTGTAATTACAACCCAAGAGCTCCGTGCGCACACTCCGGTATTTGATTACAACCCTTCACGTACGCACGCGAAGATCTCATACCGCAACCTCTTTGCTCACATAAAATGACAAAATTCCTCGAAGATCGGATATATTTCTTTTTTTCACTGAATTCTACGGATACCATGATAACAAGATTCAACCGCTCCTCAGTTACCGAAGATGGTAAGCATCGTTGTGGCAGAGAAAACACGATGTAATGCGTGGTATCAGAGTAGTTAATGACACTCTTTGGTATCATTAAGTTTTCCATTAACTTTCATACTTAATTACACCCTCAGAATACCGATTCGTAATTAACTCTGTGATTAAGTCCTCTCAGAGGTGCACGCGCATTGATACGCGCAAACGCGTAGGTCCTTCCCGCCAAAACGCTTGTTGCTATGGTAGTTAATATATCCCCTACTTAATCATGCTCTCAGAATACCAATTCGGTAATTAAGTGCTAATCAGACACTTAATTAGCTCTCAGAATACGGCCCCTGGGGTGGTATTCTGAGGTCGTAATTAAGTCTGTAATTAACTTCGTGATTAAGTCGTGAAGTTAATAGGCCCTTAATCATGGGCAAAATCGGTATTCTGAGGACGTAATTAAGGTATGATTAAGTCCCCTGTAATTATCTTAGGTCCCTCCCATCTAATTGTTATTCCATCCAATCAGACGCGTTGTTAGAAGCCAAAATGATGATTACACGCGCAAATATGCCCTCAATGCGCGCTCCTGCACGCCCCCTGTAATTACAACCCAAGAGCTCCGTGCGCATACTCCGGTATTTGATTACAACCCCTCACCTACGCACGCAAAGATCTCAACCTCTTTGCTCACATAAAATGACAAAATTCCTCGAAGATCGGCTATATTTCTTTTTTTCTCTGAATTCTACGGATACCATGATAACAAGATTCAACCGCTCCTCGGTTACCGAAGACGGTAAGCATCGTTGTGGTAGAGAAAACACGATGTAATGCGTGGTATCGGAGTAGTTAATGACACTCTTTGGTATCATTAAGTTTTCCATTAACTTTCATACTTACACCCTCAGAATACCGATTCGTAATTAAATCTGTGATTAAGTCCTCTCACAGGTGCACGCGCATTGATACGCGCAAACGCGTAGGTCCTTCCCGCCAAAACGCTTGTTGCTATGGTAGTTAATATATCCCCTACTTAATCATGCTCTCAGAATACCAATTCGGTAATTAAGTACTAATCAGACACTTAAAGTGAAAACTAAGTTCTGGTAAGGGCTTGAGAACCCGTCTGGCACCATTTCATATTTGCTTGCAATATATCGAAAGAGTCTACAAAGAAACTTACCTGGCTGACGCGGTTTGCCGGAATGATGAGTCGTTTTGGAGTATTTTGAGAAAAATAATAAAAGTCGGTAAACCGACTTTTATTCCAGAAGGCTCCAGACTAACTCGGTCTCAGGGAAAACTCGACCCTATTTCAGACAATTTACACACAGTTCGTGATCGCCATGTTCATCAGTAGCCTACTCTATAATATATACGGGCACAGGCCAAACGAGGCCTTACTGAGCAGACAGGAAAGTGCGTGCTAATCCTGTACAAAACAAATGGACAGCGCGCGGTCCTCAAGCCTACTAGCAAAGACGCTTTATAATACGCACAAGTCATCACCTCAGTTGCTGAGACGCGCGGTCTTTGAAGTTTTTGTTGTTGTTTATCAATTGTCTTTGATTGTTTTTAGAGGTGCTTGAGAGGCGCACACTAATTTTGCATGCGCGCCAAAGAGGTTTTTGATGCGCGTGTTGTAACAACTCGGACCATTACTGCGAGTAGCCAGAACGCTACAATGTAGTTTATACAGGCCGCTCCCGTATGTATAGTACAATGTACTGTACAATCCAGAGGGAAAACCAGTAGCAGTACAACTCATCCCGCCGTCAAGCAAAGCGAGGCCGAGTTATCCCCGAGTCCGAGTCTAGCCTGACCCCGTTCGGGTAAGTTCCGAGACTGAATGTTTTTGGTTAATATATCCCATTTTCGTCCTTACCCATCGAATATCTTGTTATTACAGCGTTTAATTATTCCGCACATTTCCTAGGCATACTGTAGTGGGATTTGGTCTGGGGGGATGGTTGGTTTTAACTCCCCCTCCTATCTACTGTACCTCACGACCTTAACCAGACCCGGACTGTGACTTTAACCTGACTAGGGGGTCACCTGACTGACACATCCAACTCTATATCAGGTGACAATTGACCCCCATGACCTTGACTGATAGCTTGATGACTTGGACTGGAACTTCACGGATGGAAACTACACACACCTCATGAAATATCCCGTGAAATCAAGCGCATCAGGCCGATGGCGTAGTCAGTAAGTATTTTACGCTGTGAAGTGGACACTAACTCCCACTTTATTGGCGTAGTCGGCAGGATTGCTGGCCTATTTGCGCGAATTTTGCGAAAGGGGCGAGCGACCGGCGGGGAATCAAAAGTGAGCGATTGTGTGCGAACTTGCGTGTTGATCGTTATCATCGTTGTGTTTTGTGCGACGTCCGAGCGAGTGATCGGAACGATATTTTTGATTGCGAACTCGTGTTACTGTTTAGCGTCACGTCGTATTATTTGTCAAATCGTCGTCTAAGTGAGAGATAGATTGACGTTCGTAAAGGTAACTGTTCAGTCAGACCGTCCTACTCTAGCTGTTCTACGTTACTGTTGTGTGTTAATTCTCCCGGTATTTTTGTAGACCTAACGCTAGGACCTACGTACCTAGTCCTAGATTTGTTTCTCTGACTCTAGGTTTGTTGAGTGTGTGTGAATACAGTCTGTGATTGTGGTTTTATATGACGTGCCCACCCAGCTAACGTCTGGGGAGCCGCTCGGGGTTGAAGAAAAGGAAACAGAAACAAGAAAAAGAAAAACGAACAAAAACAAAATAACAAGAACACTTTTGCCCGAGCGAGTCATTTTGTGAGTCGACTGCATGGTGTTCGGTTGCGTTTGCGTCTTGCTTGTGTTTGTGTTTGTTGGTGCTTTTGTATTGCGTTAAGCTTATCACGCGAATATCAGGAACGCTAGCCCACGTTTAATTAGGTCTAGTAACTGTTCTGTTTGTAGTGTTACTGTCAGCTTTTGACGTAGTAGACCAGGACCTGCACTTGGTCTAACTTACTTTTGAGTGCATACACACGTTACGCGCTAGCTAGCCAGCTCGATCCGTAGCTAGCTTTCACTACAGCTTCAGCTCACTAGTTTACTGCGAGTGTGTTACGTACACCGTGTTAGCTAGCGCGGTTCGCCGCGCCGTCGCTTTATTAAGTACTGCATCGTTATTCGTGGTAGCGTTGAATGCAGCGCGCTTGGTCTTGGACCAAACGCGAGTACGGAACGCTAGTTTGTTTCGCATCGTATCGTGAGCTTGATCTGCACACACGAGTACTCCCGCAGTTACCACCCGCGTCGCGCTGTACGTTGTACTAGGACGCTGCGTTAGCAGCATTTGTGTATTCGATCTACGGCCGCGTTGTCCCCGTACGTGCATCTAGCGGTGTGTTGAACGCCGCGCAGTGTGAATGAACAGCGGACAGCCGTTCCGTAGCGGAACATAGCAGTCTATGGTACGCCAGCTGACTCTTCGTGCGTTGTCAGCTGTACTCTGTATTCGTATGTGTATTTTGTGGTGCACTCCTGTCATAATTATTGTACATGTTGTACTTGTTATTGTTCTGTCCTAGTGTGTTCTATCTTTGTCCCTTTCCTCCCTAATTGGTAGGGGATTGGATCGCTTTTGTGCAACCCACATAGCATCCAATATTTTAATTGTTAGGTAGGTTTATAGGTTTACTAGACAGAGGGTTGGTTTGGAGTAACAGTCGGATACTTAGTTGGTATCAATATCTAATTTATATGAGATATTGATTTTGGCTAGGGATAACACTTTTGATAAAGGAATAAGAGGAAAAAGTGGTTAGGAAATATAATTAGGAATTATTTGGAAGGATAAGTTAGTTTAGATAAATATTTGTTAAAATAGTAAGATAATTGTATGTGGGGATTCTTGAGGCGAGATTGTTTTGGTTAACATCTTACCTCAAGTTAAATAAGTTGTATTAAATTCAGAGAATTTGGTGAGATTTGATAAAGTGTATGGTTTGTAGATTAATTGTTGAACAGAGTGAGGAAATAATTCTTCAGGTAAAGTTGAAGAATTAGATAGAGTGAGTATATATTTTAATTGAGTAGGATTGAGGAGTATAAAATTTAAATTAAAGGGGATATTAGAGTTAGTAAGTTAAATTGATTAGTTGGATGAATTGTTTTGAGAGTATAGAATTTACTGTGAAATTAAAGTAATTTTGTTGTGATAAGGTATTTTGATATACCGGTATTATATTTTGGAAGGTTTGGGATGTTAGTACAGTCAGTAACGGTTAAGTGTATAGATTTGGGATGTATTCTCCTAGTGCAAGACCAGGTTCGGGGTTGGCCAGCCATGTCGCCACCCCAAGTTATCAGGTCTTGGAGACAGGCCCGTCCTGTTGTCCAGGAGGGCATCCATCAACAAGAGGGGGAAGTAGGACATCTACACCCCTACGATAGCTATCCACCCTCTTGGCGTGAAACCCATGTAGGCGGGCGTGCAGGTAGCACTCCATTAGGACGTCCACGGGTATCGACCCCATTACAGTCCATTCCTACTAGGTGTTATCCACAGGGTCAAGGGGGTAGGATCAATAATGACATCTTGGAGGAGCAGTGGTATAGTTACTCTGCACCTCAGTCCACAGGGGATGGCTCCATCCCAAAACCTTATGTGGAGGGGTCAACCTGCTATGGGGTGTTGCATTCTAGCTGGCGAGATTTGGCAAACATGAGCCTGAGTGGGTGGAATACCTCTCAGGAAGTGGTGAAGCTCCCATCCTTGCCCAGGTCAATATCATTTGACGGGAAGGGAAATTGGGGAGCCTTCTATGCTAAATTCACTACTTTCGCGGACGAGGGTGGTTGGTCTCCCATGCAACGACGCGACCAATTGTGGTGGTGTCTCAAGGGGCAAGGGAGCGATCACTACCAGATGCTCCTTGAGAGAAACCCTCTTGCTAGTTACCAGGAATTGGTGCTGTGCATGGAGAAGCAATTTGGTGCTACGGATCCACCTGAAATGGTTCAGATGGAATTCTCCCGTGCCAAACAGTCTGAGGATGAAACCACCTTAGAATGGTCTAGGAGAGTGGTATCTCTTGCTAATAAAGCATTTCCAGGAGTACCAGAGCCCCTCGTCCAGCACCAAGCTGTTGTCCGTTTTTGTCAGGGTTATCGCAAACAGGAGGCAGGCTTGTCTGCTCTTAGTTCGAAACCCCAGACAGTGGAAGCTGCATTGGAGTTAGTCACCTGGCTGGTATACTCCCGACATGCGGTATTGGGACAGGGTTCTCAAGGAATTCGCAGTCACAGGGAAGTGCACAGTGCTACTGTAAGGTGGGATACCTCCCAGCCTGCAGAGGCAGGTGTCCCCCAGGTAGATGTTTGTCCAAGGTCTCCCTGTCAACGTTCTGGTGAGCTTGATAAGGTTGAGATTGAGCAGCACGCCACACCTGAGGGACCGACGTCAAGTGTAGGGCAGCGAATACAGAGCCTAGAGCAGAAGATCGTTTCTCTCCAGGACACGGTAAATCAGATGTCAGCAAAAGTAGCCAAAGCGCTGTCATGCAGTCCATTTACCACCACATCCGCAGCAGCTGAACCCTACTGCAATCCATGCTACCTTTGCGGGAAATTTGGTCACTTCAAGCGAGAGTGTCCTGAGGTGGACAAGAAAATGGCTCCCGAAGAGGAGCTGTCAAACGACAGCGGGCCAGAGGAGGAGGCCACTCTCTGGCCCGAGCAGGAGTTGGCCAGTCCCAAGAAGGATTAGAGAGGCATGGGGATATGGCACCTAAAGAGAACAAGGTTGCTTTTACCCAAGCTCAGGAGTCGAGGGTTGTGGATCAATCTCGCTCCTATAAAGATATGTCAATCAAGGACTCACAGCTCTTGAATTATTTTCGCGAGTTCATGGAACTTGTAGAAAATATCAGTAATACAGCTCCAGCTACAAATGCCATTGAGGACGAGGATGCCAGCTCAAGTTATTTGACTGGCAACTTCATTTCCCTTGCAATGGAGGGGAAGCAGGAGAGTCTTAACCCTGATGGATCCACTGCGGAGGATCTGCGTGATGAAGACTGTGGAAACCTCAATCAGAGCTCTGAGCCTGATAAGTTGGGAACCACTCCTGACACACAGAAGGGAGATGCAAGTCTTGCAACTCCTCAGAAGTGGGTATCCACTGGCATAGAGCCAAGGGATAATGCAAGAATGGTGTGGGACCCAGGTGGGAGGTGACAGGGGGATACAGCGACAAATCCCGCATGTCACAGCATTGACATTGGATCGCCTTCAAGTGCCAGTGTGCGACTCCAGAACCAATGCAATCTTAGGAGGTGGGGCTGGATCATCATGTCCGCCCAAGACCTTCATAGCCCAAGAAGGACTCCAGAAGAGGATCCTTGTGGGTGTGTGGATCCTACAGTCACCAATTCCACTAAATTGGTATGGGCAGCTAGAGCATTGCTCCCATCACCAGCGGGTCCACATCCATTGCTGCCAGCTGGCTGCGACTGAAGCAGTGGCGTGGAGGAAGGCGTTTCCACATGCTTACTTCAGTTTCAACACAACGGTTTCCCGTCCGGGAGCTAAATAGTGAAATGCCTCAGCGGGTGTCCCACTAAGTCAGCTTTTGCTGGAGTTGTATTGGTGGCAGAGGGTAGGCAGGAGCAGGTGGCACAGGGCATTGATGCCACCAGCCAGGACAATGCCATCCTATCGTCTGGACCCTGCTAAGCTGGCGGCAGATACCAGAGGTGCTATGCATATAGGCCTCCAATTAAGTGGAAGTCGGTTCCAGAGGTATTTATTTATATTGTGTTGTTGTTTTTATTCCATTTCTTATGGGAAACAATTTTGCACGTGCTTGATTGCATTTGTGGCAAAAATAATCAGGTAATCCCTGTTATATTTTGAATAATATTTTTAGAGCAAATTTGGTTTTTATAGTGTAGGGAAAAACCTCTGGATACAGAGGGGACCTTAGTTACTCTATATTATTAGTGTGCGTAAACAAAGAAAAGAGGGGACTAAATCATAGTCCGGGATGACAATTACAAATCAATAGGTGTGATTAAAAAGTTTCACTGTTGTTGAGTATTTGGGTCATTGTTGTTGCCCAAGTCAGTGTTCGCCTAGTGTTGAATAGGGACGTTTTGTTCCCAGTGTTTACAAATTGTTAATTGTTTTTATAGTTGCCCACGGTTGGACGTGATTTCCCCCTGTTTGTGGGATGTTTTAAGTAGATATAGTTTAAGGCGATTTCAACGGGATTTAAATTGGGTTTGTTAATCACAGTACGGGGGCTTCTCCTATTTAATAAAACGGGGGAGACTGTAGTGGGATTTGGTCTGGGGGGATGGTTGGTTTTAACTCCCCCTCCTATCTACTGTACCTCACGACCTTAACCAGACCCGGACTGTGACTTTAACCTGACTAGGGGGTCACCTGACTGACACATCCAACTCTATATCAGGTGACAATTGACCCCCATGACCTTGACTGATAGCTTGATGACTTGGACTGGAACTTCACGGATGGAAACTACACACACCTCATGAAATATCCCGTGAAATCAAGCGCATCAGGCCGATGGCGTAGTCAGTAAGTATTTTACGCTGTGAAGTGGACACTAACTCCCACTTTAATACGTTCACATTTTGGAGCAAAATTTGACAACTTTTGCAGGCATACCAGAACTTTGTTTGGGCTTTAATTAGCTCTCAGAATACGGCCCCAGGTATTCAGCTAGCGAGAAGACCAGTACAAGTGCGCAAAACATACTCATCGCATCGCTTCGCGAATCGCACTTCCATTCACAACCACTGCCCCATTACACATACCATGCAATGTCACGCAGTACAATACCGTTACGAACGAACGACGCTGTTACGTTCGCTACCCTGTGTACTCATCTCACATGAGTGCGAACACTATACACATGCTTCCACTACGGGCATCAATACTTACAACGATGTACCAAACACCGAAATAACAACCCAAAAGACAGCTTGTTTGTATGTTCATTTCCCGGACATGTTCCCCACATGTCATGCACCAACAGAACACTCGTCAGCACCGATATAATACATTTATCTGTCATACACCGACAAAACATTCTTGGATCAGCACCGAATGACTACAGCTGTTCACGCCATGTTGCCAACTCAAACTCTCATGTCCCGAATGGACACTTTTATTCCACCCCACCCTGGTTTCACCAAGGCATATCACGGTTCTCCGTCACACATTGTAAAAGAGAATGTTACTGCCAGTATAGCCAGCAGTTGCGCCTGGGCCGCCCCCCCCCCCCTTAATTTCCAAAGCGAAAAAAAAAATAAAGCTATACAAACGGCAGTTTGGGGACTGTAAAAAATAATGTCAAGATTTTCAATCTCGCTGGCTTCGCTCGCTCGCATCTTTTAATCGTTATGCCATTCTCTTAACGTTGCTGGCCAGTATAATAAGCCAGTTCGGGGTTCCACTTTGAGCATGAGCAGAAAAAGGTCATCTGTACCAGCAGAGCATGGTGGTTTTTAAATTCACTGAGATAAGCATCTGTAATGTAATGATTATTCAACTGATCCCTATAAGTGGTGCTTGCCAGCACATCCACCTGACAGCAAAAGCGGTGTCTGACAATATCAATAGAAAGGGATTGTTAATACATGCAATGCAAAATAATGAAATGGATGCTTTCCAAAATGCCAATGGAAGGATCATTCTGGTCACCTGGTCTATGCAAGTTCATCCTTTGTTTGAACATGACTGATGAATTCCATAAATTGTTACGGTGGGCAAGCTCATGCCTTCTGTCGCTTGAAACTAGTGGAGTGCCTAATCAACTGAGAAAGAAGAAAGGTCATTTGTACCCATGTGCCCATGAGCTAACCCCGAACTGGCTTATTGCCAGCAGTTGAGCCCGAAAAACCGAAAAACATAGCTACAGTTTTTGGACTGTAGAATGTCAAAAATTTCAAGCTCGCTCGCGTCGCTCGCTCGCATTGAATCGTTATGCCATTCTCCTAATTTTGCTGCCAGTAATTGCCAGTAGTTGCGCCCGGTGCGCCCCCCTTAATTTCCAAAGCGAAAGATATAGCTACAAACGGCAGTCTTTGGACTGTAAAATTTTCAAGCTCGCTCGCTCCGCTTGCTCGCATTTGATTGTTATGCAATTCTCCTGATGTTGCTGACAGTGCTTGTCGCTTCACATAATGTTGCTCAATGACTGCGTTGTTGAATGTATGACATTCCGTAATGTATTGTAGTCCCATTAAGTTTGCAGACTGACAGCGCACGCACACACGCACAAGCAGACACACCCTCAAAATTACTCTTCCACAAGGTACCCCCCCCCTCCCATGTCTCGACCCACGGTACGCCATTGTACACACACACACACACACACACACATATAAATATATATATATACATATACATATATATATATGTGTGTGTGTGTGTATTTTGTGTAACATATGCCTATCGTGAGCCCCCTCCAATATTTGCCCCCCCCCCCCCATCCAAAACTGCTTCCTTGGGATTCATCACTTCATACAATATCATTAATTCTTAGTTTAGTATACGCCGAATATTTCGCGAGGTTCTTATTTTCGCAAACTTCGCAAGTCAGCTGCTATTCGCGAAATCACACGCGAAAATATTGACTCTAATGCCGCTATGAACGTGACGTACGCGTTTTCCGTTCCTCCGTACGGTATACTAGTAGTACAGGACTCCACGATCGCGAATGTAACCACTCGCGAAATTGTCGGGAAGTCCCGAGTCGCGAAATTTAGACTGGCGAAATATATGGCGTATACAAAAGAAAGCTCGATAGGACTGTTAATCTAAACGTTATTATGGTGCTTTCTCTTTGTTTAGTCCGTAAAGTGCCAATTGTTTTCTATACCAAAAAAAAAAAAAAAAACAACAATCTTCTCTCTCTCCCTCTCTCTCTCTCTGAGTCGTTGTGATGACATATTATTAAGGAAATCAAATTTGCTCAGGTCTTACCAGAACTGAAAGAAAAAAGTTGCTCCCTGAATTGATTTCAAGTGAAAATCAGGCAGGTAAAAGGAATACTCAATCCAAGAGACACCTACATTCTGAACGGTGTACAGAAGCCGCGATGTTACATGACAATGTCATGACAACAGTCAAACGGAGATTATTTTCTTTAAAAAATCAAAAGTGGTGTCTTACTTTTCCCAGGTTCTCTTAATGTGCTCCTTTTACTTTAGTTCTTATCGTTCCATTTCCTATTAATTCACAAAGTTGTCGACATATAACCTTATTGTACGAGGCGACATTACGTTCTGGTCTATATGATTTTCAGATATTCACATAGGACTCAATATGTGGGAAAAACCCGCCCCTATACGAAAGGCACGATGAAATGGTGACGACAAACACAGACACTGATAGCTGCTTGAATCGCCCGAACAGTTTGTGATTGTTTCGTCATACATCGCGATACTCTGTTTGGATCTACAAAGTAACGCCATTTTCAATCTCATTTGTGTTTGCACCTGCCTACAGGCTGAACAGACTAAAAGTTGTGATCTCATGTCTAAATCTATGTAGAAACATACTCTGAATCAGTGAAATTGGACCCGGAAGTAGAGCATTCTTTGTAAGCGTAAGAAACATACCCGTAGGCCTACACGAATTTATAGGTGCCTGACACGTAGTTTTATTCATGGTCACTTTATGATGTAGATGGATTGATTGCAGACACAAGAGACATTGACCTAGTTTACCCTGATTTATTAAGTTTGTAAAGGAGAATGTTCTAAGGTAAGGCCTTTCTGTAATCCATGAATATTGCAACAATAACTTGCAGAGTTGTTTTGTAACTTTATTAATTGTATTATGACAAGATCAGTCGAACTTTTTTGGCCTAAACCAAGGTCCGAGATTGGTAAAGGGGCTTGTAATGTTGTCATTTATATTTCAATGAGAAAAAAAAAACTCTTCTTAGACTTTTGAAATGGAGGGCAATAATGGGATATGGCACAGATTTCTTAGATGCACTTTACCATCTGTTTAGATATTGGTGTCGCTTTTGCACTCCTTAGCAAGTTTGAGCACAATCCCTGCAATAAAGATTTACTGTATAGAAATATTCTAAAGGATATTATATTGATAAAGTATCTACTTGAACAACTTCATAATAATTCAATTGTAATTATCCAGTTTATAAGTCTTATAAAGTTTGAAAGGATTTTACAGTAGGAAGAGTTTAACTTGTATTTCAGTTTAACTTATGTAATTCAGAAAAATGAAATGAAATCATCACAATGCACCTTTGAAACTCGGGTTTGATGTGGGATAAAAACAAGTTAAGCGCATTTGCAATCGAATAGAGATCTGTGCATTCTTTCTATATTCATATTTATTGTGTTTTGCTTTATTATTTTCCTCATAACTTCCCATGTTGAATTCATTTTATCCTTCGCTATTTGCACTTCTAAAGTATAATATATATTATTATGGTATAATTATTTCGATATTGGTGAAATTGGTTTTATTTTATCATGGGTCTCGACTAAATTTAATGTCATAGCGTTACTCATGAGCTAAGGGCTTCATGTGGATTTTTTTTTTTTTTACACGGCATATAGTTTTCACCAAAGGTATAGATTGTTATCATGGTTGTGTATAGCAAAGCACTTTTTATACTATATGCTCTGGTGGGGTTTTTTTTTCCCCTTAGAAACGACACTCCATTGTTCATTCAATAAATCATAATTAAGCTCTTGCATTTTTTTTTTTTTGTGGATTAACATTTCAGTGTCAGGAATATTATACGGGAACTGCTGAAGCAAGGTTTCATAGAATAGAAAAGGAGAAGTTTACTCGGAACTGATTTATCAGGAGAGTTTAAAGTACATATTATTACACTAATTATGAAATCATCAAAATCACACAATAATATCGTTGATTTTCATAGAGAAAAATCATGGTTATATTATATTATAAGCGATATTTGATACTATTAGATTAAGAATATTTTGAGTATCATTATTATGCTTCCATAAATAATTGTTGCCACATATTTCTATTCCATTATCTAAGTATTTTGGCTGTTTATTTTTAGAGGATGATAGGGTAAAGATTCTTCGATTAAGTGTGATTATCGTCAGAAATCTGAACAACTATGAAAAACTTGAGACGAATTCATCTTTGAAAACTAAAGACACGATAGGACTTATAGCAATATTGCCAGGATTTGAACCTGTATAGTAGGTGTGTCTTGAATAAGGTGCAGGTCTCGCATACAAGGGAAACTAGTTGTTTACACGAAACCCTCGCAAGTCACGCTGTTGTGATCATTTAGAATTCTGCCATTATGTTTTTTCGTCATTGTCATGTTAATTGATGCGAACGTCTGATTTCTGTTTCCACAATTAGTCCATGGGCCAAGAGGCGAAAAATTGGTTATTGGTACCATCTCAGGTGGCAATACCTTTTTGGTGTCATTTTGTTTGTTGGGCATAGATATGCTTATCAAGCTATATATGATAGCATTTCAAAATGAGTAGCTTAGTCCTAATAAATGAATTTTTAAACAATTTGGTCTCGTTTTTATATCCCTATACTTCTGAATCGAGGCTAACCGCTATAGAAACAAGAGCACGGTCTTCTGTATGTCCATGGAGCTCATGGTATGTCCACAGGTGTTCTGTTGTAAACGCGGTGCGCTTAGTATTTATTCAAGGCGGCGAAGGGAATATCCAAAGGGTGATGTTGTCCAGAGCTAAACGCGGTGCGTTTAGTCTTTATTCAAGACGGCGAAGGGAATATCCAAAGCCTATGATACAGTGTATATCCCTTTATCTAAAAAACAAACAAAAAAGCAAATCCGCGTGGATGTTATCATATCTAAAGTTCCTAATAAAAGGGATTATCTATACTGTTTTTACACTACCCTTTCAACAAATACATCAGTTTTAAACAAAAATCACTCTGCTCATGTACAATATTATTTATTATAATGTATTGTAGTGTACCGGTACATTGTTTCTGCATTATCTTTCATTGTTGGATGGAAATTAAGCGACAGTGGCGTGGCATTAGCGTTTTCACCGTAGCGTTTTCACCGGAAAATGATGAATAATTGAAAAATACGGCAAAATCCACTAGGAATTGTTTTTTTGTTTGCTTGCTTTTTAGATAAAGGGATATACACTGTATCATTAGCTTTGGATATTCCCTTCGCCGTCTTGAATAAAGACTAAGCGCTGTGGACATCATAACCCTTGAATATTCCCTTCGCTGCCTTGAATAAAGACTAAGCGCACCGCGTTTACAACAGAACACCTGTGGACATACAGAAGACAGTGCTCTTCTTTCTATAGCGGTTAGTTTCGATTCAGAAGTAAAGGGATATAACAGCGAAACCAAACGGGTTAAAAATTCATTTATTAGGAATAAGCTACTCATTTGGAAATGCTATCATAGCTTGATAAGCATATCTATGCCCGACAAACAAAATGACACCAAACAGGTTTTTGCCACCTCAGATGGTACCAATATCTGGCCTGGCCCATGGACTAAATGGTTTCCGATCATTGGACTTTGATATGAAATGTGTTTGGTTTTTTTCCAACGATTTAGTGCAGGAAATAATACAAAAAGCTTATTGAAATTGTTAAAGGCATATCCTTCTTTTATTGTAAAGAATGAGACAGAGTTGAGAAGGACTACTTTAGGCGCTGACAATAAGCAGGCGATTATGAAATCATGTTCGAATGGTGGGGCTTATTGAGTGGGTATATAATTCGTGTGTAGTCTTCTAGTGTGCTTCGGATGTTACCGGGTGACCTTCTGTAGGCAACGTATTCATTTTTGCTGTTTATTGGATTTTGACCATGCAAGCTCGGAGTTTAGGTTGCTAAAACGTGAATACGGCAAATTGCAAGCAAAAGTTGCATTTTGTTTAAACTACTTTTCAAAATAATGGTTCATTTTTTCTAAGATATTCGACAAAAAGAGTGCACCATATCTTGTTTCAGTGCTAAAGTAATGTAAAAACTCCTTCATGTAGACTTTATTTATACACCGTGAAGGCACACAACAGGTGACATACAAATGTTCTAAACGTATAGTATGCTAATTAAAAAAAAAAGTTTTCATACTTTTAGGACGACAAAGGAAATCAGTGTCTTTGTACATAGAGCATAAAAAGTACCGTTACTGTCTCCCAAAGGATTTATAGATGTTTTGAATGGAGACCTCCCAACCATTCTGAATTTGGAGGAAAGAATCTGAATTTTGACCATTTATGTTTTGATAGGAGTTTCCTATTTTCCTTTCTTGATAACTTTACTACACACTCCTTATGGGAACTGCTCATCTTGCTGATCCTGTTGATGAGTATCGAGAATAAAACAACAGTGAAAGAAAGGAGTCACGAAGCGCTCATCAGCGAACTCCATATTAGCCGGGTTTACACGTACAAAATAGCGCGATGACGATCGCGATCGACATCTCGAGTTTTTTTGCGAGCGTCCACACGTACCAAATTAGCGGGATAGCGATCGCGATCGGTAGGCTATCCCGCTAATTTGGCGAGCGTCCACACGGACCGAATTATCCCGCTAATTGCCAATAGAGATAACAGCAAAGCCTGCAAACTGGGTCACACAGCGCCCTTTTCTATCACTGCCTGACTTACCTTTGTCCATTGTCTCTTACGCGTCAGTGGTGTGGTTCGCGCGCTGTTGTTGTTGTGCTCCAAAGAGGTGAAGCGTGTCTCAGGCAAAGACGCCCATCACCTGAGACGCGCTGTCCCTGAAGCCGCTGCTGTTGTTTATCAAGTGTCAATGACAATAGCCGGGTTCACACGTACACCAATTAGCGGGATACAAATCTCGAGATTTGCATCGCGATCGTCATCCCGAGTTTTTTGCACGTGTGGACAGAAAAAACCCGAAAATTAGCGGGATAAGCATCGCGATGCTAATCCCAAGAAATCTTGCGCTGGTTCGTCAATTAGCGGGATAATTGTCCCCGCGCTGGTACGTGTGAACGGTCGGGATTAGAATCTCGAGTTTTTACATCCCATCATGCAATGCGCACATCACAACAGCGAGGTCTCTGCGAAGAGGTCCTTCACCTCTTTGGAGTACAACAACAACAGCGCGCGAACCACACCACCGACGCGTAAAAGACAATGGACAAAGGTAAGTGCGCGCAGGCAGTGATAGAGAAGGGCGCTGCGTGACCCAGTTTGGAGGCTTTGTTGTTATCTCTATCGGCAATTAGCGGGATAATTCGGTACGTGTGGACGCTCGCCAAATTAGCGGGATACCGATCGCGATCGCTATCCCGCTAATTTGGTACGTGTGGACGCTCGCCAAAAAACTCGGGATGAGCATCGCGATCGTCATCCCGCTAATTTGTACGTGTGAACCCGGCTAATGACAATGACAATGACAATGGTTTTTTTATTTTCTTATGTCACCCAACGTCAGGGTATTGAAGAAAATTGAAACAAACATCGTAACAGATAAAATCAGTTAATTGATACATTAACACATTGTAAATTACATATATATATACAGAAAATTGCATGATATTTACAAAATATACAAAATATACAGAATGGTGCAGGACCCAGAAGAGAGAAAGAGAGTGAGAGAGAGAGAGAGAGAGAGAGAAGGAAAAAGAGAAGGAAGACAAACAAAACAGTTAAAAAAAGCAGGGCAACAATACGCAGATAAAAGCAATTTCAATAATATAAAACAAAACATTGTAAAAAGCTATATTTACATGAACAAAATACAAATAATGATATTAATGATTATTATTTCTTATGGAGCTTCATTATTTCCTTACAAAATTTAGCTAAATTTATCAACTCACTACGATTTTGGGAATTAAATAACTGAGACATCTTTAAAGTGTTTGGTCTTATTCTATAATAGGATTTAATGAATTTATGTCTGGCATTATTCAATGTATGACACTCAAATAAATAGTGAAATTCATCCCCTAGTCTATTAGAATTACATAAATTACACAATCGATCACAATGTTCAATACCAGCATACCTACCCGTTACAATTGGCAATCTGTGGTTGGCGCAGCGAAATTTGGAAAGAAGCTGTCTGAAAATGCAAGGGATTTTTAACAAATATGGATCTAAACATAAATTCGTTTTATAGATTCTGTAATTCGAACAACATGAACTGTTACTTATTTTAGACTGCCAATTCTGTACAAATTCGTCTCTTAATCTAAGTTTTATCGAACACCTAAACCCCGAAGAATTGACGTTTTCAAAGTTATTCCTAACAAAAGACATTCCTAACTCATCTAGTGTATCATAAACTTTCAACAACCATGGTGATGAATATATCTTATAATTATGCAAAAGTGATATGATATTACATACAATAGATGAATATTTTCTGTCTTTTCCTGTAATAATCTTTAACCAAAAATTAAGCATTCTTTCTTTAACAGTACAGGCTATTTCAAGCCTTCCTAGTTCTCCCAGAGCCATGCTATTCATAGTATTTTTTGTTAGTCTCAGTAAATGTTTGCAGTATTGATAATGTAGACTCTCTATGAGTACTAAATTCTCATATCCCCAAACTTCACTACCATAAATAAGAATGGGAACAACAAGCCGGTCAAACAATTCTAATTGGATATCTATTGGAAGCCGCATCTTTCGAGACTTAACCATTAGACTATACATTGCTCGTTTCGCTTTATCAACTTGTTTAGCTTGGGCCTTTTTAAAATCATTTTTATAATTAAACACCACTCCAAGGTAAGTATACTCATCTACAACCTCTAAAACATTCTCATTAAACATAAAGGGCTTGAATTTTCTAACTTTTCCTCTTGAGAAAATCATTACTTTTGTTTTACTGACATTAACTTGTAGTAACCATAATTTGCAGACAAGACAGCGCGTCTCAGGTGACGTGCGTAATACGCATGAGGACCGCGCGCTGTCCATACGTTTTGTTATACTGCATTAAAACCATCAATTCTTTTCAATTTCTCACCATTTAGAAGTAAATACAGGGGAATTTTCGGTTTTGGCGGCCATTTTGGCGGCCATCTTGAATATCTCAATCCCTTCAAGGATGGCAGTGTTACATCATCCAGATTCGCATTCAGCACCCCCAAAATAGGGTAAAACCATCAAAAAAACATTGGGTGGACGGTAAAAGAAGGTTAGGCCCGAAAAGTGGCTTTAGCATCCAGACTACAGTCAGACCGCAACGCTGCTGTTAATGAGCTCAAATCAAAAATTTATCGTACGCGCAGGTTTTTGCGCATGTCCTTCTCAGCACCCGAGATTTTGCGAGATAATTCAGAGACAAAGTGCATGGTCTACGAGATTCACTTATTGGCGACATGAAGATCTACTATCCGTGACTAATTGACATGGTTTGTGAATATTTGAAATAAATCACACCTTTTAATGCTTACATTATACAAAATGAGCTTATGATATCATTATTCATATCTCTGCATTATATTGATATTTTCCAAACGACCCTGAGACAAATTAGAACAAGGCTTTCTATTTATTGCCAACCCGACCCGTTCATAGCTTGAATCACCACATGAATGATAGTCAACGTTTTAGATATACCTGTTATAATAGCACACTAAGAACTGAATTGGTCCCTCGCTTAGAAAACAATAAAAATTGAAAGTCTCGTCGAGTAAAAATCATAGTGTGGCAATTTGAGATACATGCGCTCCCAGGGTATCATTAGATAAATTACTCAGCGATGTATACAGTGGATTAATAAGGAATAATTATTCTAATACCAAAAAGAGAGCCCCAAAGAATGCATGTGTGCAAACAAAGTGCTAGATCTTTTATTATTGATTTGTATGCTACTTATTAATGCACTCTACTCTTATCTAGTTGTGCCGGCAAAAAAAAAAGTTCAAGCCAAAGTTGAGCTGTCGATCAGAGTGGAGTGTTGTTCTTGTTGTTTACGTGGAGATCTTACACCAGCTGCAGTTGCCTGAACCTGAGCGCGTATACACACATTGTGCGCGCGCACACACACACACCATCGGGTCCTACACTGTCATCTACACACAGTGTATTACTGTTATGTAGACTTTACTGTCATTCCGCGAGGTGCGTTCAACTCTCCACTCAGAGGGAATTAACCAATCAGAAACGCGTATTCGCGGCAAACTGAAATCTCGTCAAAAATTAATTGTACAACGCTATGATTTATTCGCCAACCTGACCCGTTCATAGGATCAGTCCACATAAAGTCATTATGTTTTCATAGAATGATATTTCCTCTTTCATTTTATACCTCTTCCATTTTGGTCCACCTTAATTTCGTCGGTCTAGTGTACCCCTTAAGAAGAATGAAAAATATGCAAATGTTGTGTTTTATAATTTCCTTGTTCAGTATATTTTATATGTCATAACCTTTCAAGTGGTCGAATTTCATCAAAGTTCAACTCTTCAGCTTTTTATCGATATATAAATCATGAAGATTGATAATGTCGTTTAGATTTACAGACACTCTAAAAATGTGGTCTCCCAGCTCATTACGTATTCATGTCCGCGAGGTCCATGCATATACGCGTACGATAAATGCGAAGGCTTTTCAGGACGTTGCGGTCTGACTGACTAATAGGGCGCTATCCTCGTCAAGCTCTGCTTATGATGACGGTCTACTTGTTTACGTTTGATTATACTAGTAGTATGCAATGCAATGCTATTTTGTCATGTTATGACTTATATCAAATTTTTGTACATACTTTGTAACAAATATAAGTCTGTCAATGTCTTGGAGAGCACTTCTATTTAACATACACCTTCATTTGTAGCCTAGATATGTTTCATTCTTATCGGGCTCACAAGCAGTTTGTTGATCAATAATAGTAATATCAAGAGATGTTCTGTTTAGTAGCACGATCAGGAGTACGTAATTCCATTGTGATTTATTTCATATGATTTATAGTAAACCAAATCGACTTGGTTTAACTCCAGGGCAAATTCGTTATGTACTCATGCATTGCAATTAAATAGGGCTATATGAATTCAACTATCAATGTTGAGAATGGCTTGTGTCAGAACTTTGCTGTAAGGCTATGGTCACAACCCCCAAAATCAGCCTGCTCGGCGACCGGTCGGCGAGTTTTTAGCTAAAACCGGTCAGAGAACGACCGGTGACGGACCAGTGACCGACCAGGCGCCGCTGAGTTTTAGGGCGTCGGTTGGTCGCCGCTGAAGTTTTAACGCGGAATTAAAATTTCAGCGGCGACCGACCAGTTTTCACTCGCTGCCCAAAATACGCTCGGTGTCCGAGCAGGAACCGCCCAGGTACTGACTTAATCGAGCGGTCGCTGCCGAGCGATTTAGGGAACAAAAATAATAGAGACAAAAATGACAACAGCACAGAAGAAAACCAAGAGAATAGATCGAGCGGTCGCCGTCGAGCGATTTGGGGACTAAAAATGTTAAGGCCCGGTCCCACTGGCCGACGGACACAAAGCGTATATGCAGAAAGGACACAGCGGACGAGCAAAATTTCGGGGATGGCTTCATCCGCTTTCATCCGCTCCAGAAATTGACAAAATTGGCGAAAATTGGCGGTAATAGAACGGAAATAGAACGGACGTGGGTAGTATGTAGCGGGGATGTTAAACGGATGTCCATCGGAAACCTAGCGGATGAAAGCGGATGGAAGGGGATGACAGCTCCGAAGGGGTTACCGGAGATAATTGCGAAACGGACGCATAGCAGAAAAAGCGGATGCAGAGTGGATGCAGAGCGGATGCAGAGCGGATGCAGAGGGGATGCTTTCGAAATGCTTTATATACGAGATGCATACGCTTACATCCTTTCTATTAACGTGCTATTAACGATGTAAAGACGTTCCACGTACCATATCTTTCCTCCCTCTTTCCGTTTTTAGCTGCAGCGGATGTGAGTTGCGAGGATGCCCAGAGGATGCAGAGAGGATGCAGCGGACGTTTAAGGGATGCCGCACGGACATACAACGTTTGTTGCTCGTATGTCGCGGATTTACATCGTACACAGCGGAAAGTTCATCCGTTCTAAAAGTTTTAAGCAGCTTCAAACTTTTTGCGCGGATGAAATCACAGTGGACGGATGCTCGATGGATAGAGCGGATGAAACACGTATGCGATGGGTACACAGCGGATTCGTAGCGTTTTCCAACGGATGGCAAGATTTTTTGTACGCTTTACATCCCCTTTGCATCCGTAAGTGCAGTGGGACCGGGCCTTTAAGATAGAAATGACAGAGGCACTGAAGGAAATCAGGGCCTAGATGGAAAAGATAATCTAGCGCAATGTGGAAGAAGCAGGGGGAGTGTAGAGCCCACTAATGTCAAAATCGACCACTAATGTCAAAACAACAACTAATGTCATAACACGTCGACGGCAAATGTCATAACAACCACTAATACGTCGACGACAAATGTCATAACAACCACTAATGTCATAACACGTCGACGACAAAATATCATAATGACCACTAATGTCATAACACGTCGACGACAAATGTCAAAATTTCCATTTTTACTGCAAATGTCATAACACGTCGACGACAAATGTCAAAATCGGATTAACCACTAATGTCATAACACATCGACGACAAATGTCAAAATTTCCAAATTTTACTGAAAATGTCATAACGCGTCACAGGGGCATATCCAGGAATTCCGTCAAGGGGAGGCGCCTTTACAAAATCAAAGGCTGTCGACCCTCCCCTTTCTTTTTCTTTTTTCTTTCTTTTGTTTTAACAAAAACAGAGACGAGGAGGGGCCGCCGCGCCCGCTCTAGATCAGCCACTGCGTCAACCACAAGTCAATGTCAAAACCCATCATTGCACTACAGAGACGGATCCAGGAATTCCGTAAAGGGAGGCGCCTTTACAAAGTCAAAGGCTTCCACACCACCTCTCCATTTTTTTCTTTTTATTTATGTTGTTAAAAAAAAATAGAAGGGGGCACCATTAAGGGGATGCGTGCCCTCTCCATCTATGATTGCGTTAACCACAAATGTCAAAACTCATTGCTTGCATTACTGGGGCGGATCCAGGAATTCCGTAAAGGGTAGGCGCCTTTGCAAAATTAAAGCTGCCGTACCCCCTTCCCATTTCCCCTTTTTAGTTTTATTGTTTTAACTGAAAGAGATAGAGAGAGAAGGGGGGCACCAGAGAGGATGCGCCCACTTCTCGATCCGCGATTGCGTCAACCACAAATGTCAAATCTCATAGCTTGTAGTACAGGGGCGGATCCAGGAATTGCGTAAAGGGGGGAGGGGGCACCTTTACATAATTAAAGCCTGGCGCATCCCCCCATCTTTTTTTTTTATTATTTATGTTGTTTTGAAGGGGAAAAAAAAGAGAGGGGGCACCTGAGGGGGATGCGCCCGTCTCGATCCGCGATCACGTCAACCACAAATGTCAAAACTCATTGCTTGCATTACAGAGGCGGATCCAGGATTTCCGTAAAGGGGAGGCGCCTTTACAAAATTAAAGCTGCCGCACCCCACCCCCATATTTCCCCTTTTTAGTTTTATTGTTTGAACTAAAGAGAGAGGGAGGGGAGGGGGGCACAAGAAGGGGATGCGCGCCCCCTTCTCGATCTGCGACTGTGTAAACCACAAATGTCAAAACTCATCGCTTGTAATACAGGGGCGGATCCAGAAATTGCGTAAAGAGGGGGGGGGGGGCACCTTGACTAAAGCCTGGCGCATCCCCCATCTTTTTGTTAGTATTTATGTTGTTTTGAAGAATTTTTTTCTGTTTGTTTATGTTGTTTTTTAAGGGGGGGCACCAGAGGGGGATGCGCCGTCTCGATCCGCGATTGCGTCAACCTCAAAATTAAAGCTGCCGCACCCCACCCCCATATTTCCCCTTTTAGTTTTATTGTTTTAACTAAAGAGAGAGAGAGGGGGGAGGGGGGGGGGGCACAAGAGGGGGATGCGCGCCCCCTTCTCGATCCACGACTGTGTAAACCACAAATGTCAAAACTCATTGCTTGTAATACAGGGGCGGATCCAGGAATTGCGTAAAGGGGGGGGGCACCTTGACTAAAGCCTGGCGCATCCCCCTTCTTTTTGTTATTATTTATGTTGTTTTGAAGAATTTTTTTCTTTTTATTTATGTTGTTTTTTAAGGGGGGCACCAGAGGGGGGATGCGCCGTCTCGATCCGCGATTGCGTCAACCACAAAATGTCAAACTCATTGCTTGCATTACAGGGGCGGATCCAGGAATTCCGTAAAGGGGAGGCGCCTTTACAAAATGAGAACCTGCCGCACCCCCTATGTCTTTTTCATTTCATTTGTGTTGTTTTTACAGCAACAACAACAACAACAACAAAATAGCTGCCGCACCCCTATTTTTTTCTTTTTATTTCTGTTGTTTTAACAAACAAGAAAAGATAGAAATTGGGCACCAGAGAGGTATGAGTCCCCTCTCGATCCGCGATTGCGTCAACCACAAATGTCAAAACCCATCGTTTGCATTACAGGGGCGGATCCAGGAATTCCGTAAAGGGAGGCGCCTTTACAAAGTCAAAGGCTTCCACACCTCCTCCCCATTTTTTTTTTTCTTTTCATTTATGCTGTTAAAAAATAAATAGAGGGGGGGGGGCACCATAAGGGAATGCGTGCCCTCTCCATCTATGATTGCGTTAACCACAAATGTCAAAACTCATTGCTTGCATTACTTTGGCGGATCCAGGAATTCCGTAAAGGGTAGGCGCCTTTGCAAAATTAAAGCTGCCGTACCCCCTTCCCATTTCCCCTTTTTAGTTTTATTGTTTTAACTGAAAGAGATAGAGAGAGAAGGGGGGCACCAGAGAGGATGCGCCCCCTTCTCGATCCGCGATTGCGTCAACCACAAATGTCAAATCTCATAGCTTGTAGTACAGGGGCGGATCCAGGAATTGCGTAAAGGGGGGAGGGGGCACCTTTACATAATTAAAGCCTGGCGCATCCCCCCATCTTTTTTTTTATTATTTATGTTGTTTTGAAGGGGAAAAAAAGAGAGGGGGCACCTGAGGGGGATGCGCCCGTCTCGATCCGCGATCACGTCAACCACAAATGTCAAAACTCATTGCTTGCATTACAGAGGCGGATCCAGGATTTCCGTAAAGGGGAGGCGCCTTTACAAAATTAAAGCTGCCGCACCCCACCCCCATATTTCCCCTTTTTAGTTTTATTGTTTGAACTGAAGAGAGAGGGAGGGGAGGGGGGCACAAGAAGGGGATGCGCGCCCCCTTCTCGATCTGCGACTGTGTAAACCACAAATGTCAAAACTCATTGCTTGTAATACAGGGGCGGATCCAGGAATTGCGTAAAGAGGGGGGGGGGGCACCTTGACTAAAGCCTGGCGCATCCCCCATCTTTTTGTTAGTATTTATGTTGTTTTGAAGAATTTTTTTTCTGTTTGTTTATGTTGTTTTTTAAGGGGGGGCACCAGAGGGGGGATGCGCCGTCTCGATCCGCGATTGCGTCAACCACAAAATTAAAGCTGCCGCACCCCACCCCCATATTTCCCCTTTTAGTTTTATTGTTTTAACTAAAGAGAGAGAGAGGGGGGAGGGGGGCACAAGAGGGGGATGCGCGCCCCCTTCTCGATCCACGACTGTGTAAACCACAAATGTCAAAACTCATTGCTTGTAACACAGGGGCGGATCCAGGAATTGCGTAAAGGGGGGGGGGGCACCTTGACTAAAGCCTGGCGCATCCCCCTTCTTTTTGTTATTATTTATGTTGTTTTGAAGAATATTTTTCTTTTTATTTATGTTGTTTTTTTAAGGGGGGCACCAGAGGGGGGATGCGCCATCTCGATCCGCGATTGCGTCAACCACAAAATGTCAAACTCATTGCTTGCATTACAGGGGCGGATCCAGGAATTCCGTAAAGGGGAGGCGCCTTTACAAAATTAGAACCTGCCGCACCCCCTATATCTTTTTCATTTCATTTGTGTTGTTTTTACAGCAACAACAACAACAACAACAAAATAGCTGCCGCACCCTTATTTTTTTCTTTTTATTTCTGTTGTTTTAACAAACAAGAAAAGATAGAAATTGGGCACCAGAGAGGTATGAGTCCCCTCTCGATCCGCGATTGCGTCAACCACAAATGTCAAAACCCATCATTTGCATTACAGAGACGGATCCAGGAATTCCGTAAAGGGAGGCGCCTTTACAAAGTCAAAGGCTTCCACACCCCCTCCCCATTTTTTTTTTTCTTTTCATTTATGCTGTTAAAAAATAAATAGAGGGGGGGCACCATAAGGGAATGCGTGCCCTCTCCATCTATGATTGCGTTAACCACAAATGTCAAAACTCATTGCTTGCATTACTGGGGCGGATCCAGGAATTCCGTAAAGGGAAGGCGCCTTTCCAAAATTAAAGCTGCCGTACCCCCTTCCTATTTCCCTTTTTAGTTTTATTGTTTTAACTGAAAGAGATAGAGAGAGAAGGGGGGCACCAGAGAGGATGCGCCCCCTTCTCGATCCGCGATTGCGTCAACCACAAATGTCAAAACTCATAGCTTGTAGTACAGGGGCGGATCCAGGAATTGCGTAAAGGGGGGGGGGGCACCTTTACATAATTAAAGCCTGGCGCATCCCCCCATCTTTTTTTTTATTATTATTTATGTTGTTTTGAAGGGGGAAAAAAAGAGAGGGGGCACCTGAGGGGGATGCGCCCGTCTCGATCCGCGATCACGTCAACCACAAATGTCAAAACTCATTGCTTACATTACAGAGGCGGATCCAGGATTTCCGTAAAGGGGAGGCGCCTTTACAAAATTAAAGCTGCCGCACCCCACCCCCATATTTCCCCTTTTTAGTTTTATTGTTTTAACTAAAGAGAGAGAGAGAGGGGGAGGGGGGCACAAGAGGGGGATGCGCGCCCCCTTCTCGATCCACGACTGTGTAAACCACAAATGTCAAAACTCATTGCTTGTAATACAGGGGCGGATCCAGGAATTGCGTAAAGGGGGGGGGGGGCACCTTGACTAAAGCCTGGCGCATCCCCCTTCTTTTTGTTATTATTTATGTTGTTTTGAAGAATTTTTTTTCTTTTTATTTATGTTGTTTTTTAAGGGGGCACCAGAGGGGGGATGCGCCGTCTCGATCCGCGATTGCGTCAACCACAAAATGTCAAAACTCATTGGTTGCATTACAGGGGCGGATCCAGGAATTCCGTAAAGGGGAGGCGCCTTTACAAAATTAGAACCTGCCGCACCCCCTATATCTTTTTCATTTCATTTGTGTTGTTTTTACAGCAACAACAACAACAAAATAGCTGCCGCACCCCTATTTTTTTCTTTTTATTTCCGTTGTTTTAACACACAAAAAAGATAGAAATTGGGCACCAGAGAGGTATGAGTCCCCTCTCGATCCGCGATTGCGTTAACCACAAATGTCAAAACTCATTGCTTGCATTACAGGGGCGGGTCCAGGAATTCCGCAAAGACGTCTTTTCAAAATGAAAGGCTGGCATAACCCCCCGCAACTTATTTATTTCTGTTTATTTTTACGGAAATCCTGGACCCGCCGCCGCGGCCCCTGTAATGCAAGCAATGAGTTTTGACATTTGTCGTTGACGCAATCGCGTATCGAGAGGGGGAGCATCCCCCTCTGGTGCCCCCCTTTCTATTTTTTGTTGTTGTTTCAACAACAGAAATGAAATGAAAAAAAAAAATAGGGGGAGCGGCATGTTTTAATTTTGTAAAGACGCCTCCCCTTTACGGAATTCCTGGATCCGCCCCTGTTATGTAAGCAATGAGTTTTGACATTGTGGTTGAGGCGATGGGGGATCGAGACGGGCGCATCCCCCTCTGGTGCCCCCCCCCCTTTTTTTTTCAAAACAACATAAATGATAACAAAAAGATGGGGGGTGCGCCAGGCTTTTATTATGTAAAGGTGCCCCCACCCCTCCTCCCTGGATCCGCCCATGTTTTACAAGCAATGAGTTTTGACATTTGTGGTTGACGCAATCGCGGATCGAGAAGGGGGCGCATCCTCTCTGGTGCCCCCCCCCCCCTTCTCTCTCTATCTCTTTCAGTTAAAACAATAAAACTAAAAAGGGGAAAATTCGAAGGGGGTACGGCAGCTTTAATTTTGTAAAGGCGCCTCCCCTTTACGTAATTCCTGGATCGGCCCATGTTTTACAAGCAATGAGTTCTGACATTTGTGGTTGACACAATCGCGGATCGAGAAGGGGGCGCATCCTCTCTGGTGCCCCCTCCCCCCTCCTTCTCTCTCTCTCTCTTTCAGTTAAAACAATAAAACTAAAAAGGGGAAAATGGGGAGGGAGTGCGGCAGCTTTAATTTTGTAAAGGCGCCTCCCCTTTACAGAATTATGACATTTGTGGTTGCGGCAATCATGGATCGTGAGGGGGCGCATCCCTCTCATGTGCCCCCTTTCTTTAAAAAAACAACAACAACCCAACATAAATAAAAAGAAAATTTGAAATCTTCAAAACAACATAAGTAATAACAAAAGATGGGGGAAATGCGCCAGGCTTTAGTAAAGGTGCCCCCCCCCCCTTTTTCCGTAATTCCTGGATCCGCCCCTGTATTACAAGCGGTGAGTTTTGACATTTGTGGTTTGCGCAATCGCGGATCGAGAAGGGGCGCATCCACCTCTGGTGCCCCCTCTCTCTCTCTTTTAAATAGTTAAAACAACAAAACTAAAAAGGGGAAAAATGGGGGTGGGGTGCGGCAGTTTTAATTTTGTAAAGGCGCCTCCCCTTTACGGAATTCCTGGATCCGCCCTGTAATGCAAGCAATTAGTTTTGACATTTGTGGTTAACGCAATCGCGGATCGAGACGGGGGCACCCCCCTCTGGTGCTCCCTCTCTTTATTTTCTTCAAAACAAAATAAATAATGACAAAAAGATGGGGGATGCGTCAGGCTTTAATTATGTAAAGGTGCCCCCCCCCCCCCACGTAATTCCTGCATCCGCCCCTGTATTACAAGCAATGAGTTTGACATTTTGTGGTTGACGCAATCGCGGATCAAAAAGGGGCGCATCCCCCTCTGGTACCCCCCCCCCTCTCTCTCTCTCTCTCTCTCTCTCTTTAGTTAAAACAATAAAACTCTGACATTAACTTGTGGTTGACGCAGTGGCTGATCTAGAGGGGGCGCGGCGGCCCCTCCCCGTCTCTGTTTTTGTTAAAACAAAAGAAAGAAAAATAAAATGAAAGGGGAGGGGTTTCGCTGGCCTTTGAGTTTGTAAAGGCACTTCCCCTTTACGGAATTCCTGGATCCGCCCCTGTGACGCGTTTTGACATTCTTGTGGTCGACGTGTTATGACATTTGTGATTAACCCAATTTTCACACTGATTTGCGGTTGACGCAATCGGGAATCGAGAGGGGTGCATCCCCCTCTGTTGCCCCCTGTCTATATTTTGTTAACGCAACAGAAATATAAATAAGAAAATGAGGGGGGGGGGGGGAGGGTCTCGACAGCCTTTGATTTTGTAAAGGCGCCTCCCCTTTACGGAATCCCTGGATATGCCCCTGTGACGCGTTATGACATTTGCAGTAAAATTTGGAAATTTTGACATTTGTCGTCGACGTGTTATAACATTAGTGGTTAATCCGATTTTGACATTTGTCGTCGACGTGTTATGGCATTTGCAGTAAAAATGGAAATTTTGACATTTGTCGTCGACGTGTTATGACATTAGTGGTTAATCCGATTTTGACATTTGTCGTCGACGTGTTATGACATAAGTGGTCATTATGACATTTGTCGTCGACGTGTTATGACATTAGTGGTTGTTATGACATTTGTCGTCGACGTGTTATGACATTAGTGGTTATTATGACATTTGTCGTCGACGTGTTATGACATTAGTGGTTGTTTTGACATTAGTGGTCGATTTTGACATTAGTGGGCTCTACAAGGGATAAGAGGCAAGGAAACCCCACCAACATCTCAGCATCTCAACATCTCTGCAACCAACATGAGGGACACTGAAGTCAGAGGCAACCAGTTCGGGGCAAAAGAGATGAAAGCTAAAAGTTAGTGTCGATATGTTGACGTAGTAAAATATGGTTTGGTTACCTTATCATTCATTAAATACCTATTGATCGAAGAAGAAATTAATAACAAGAGATGGGAAAAATTAAAATATGAAATCAAAATAGGAATAGAAAATACTATAAAATATAGAAGCAAAAAAGATATTTTGGAAAATTCTAATCTATTCTAATCTTTGTTCCATCTTGGGTGTTCCTCCCTTTTGTTTTATTTCCTAATTTCTAGTTATCTGTGGTATCACATGGCGGAGTTTTGTTAGTTGATAATTTAACTATTAGATGTTTTGCCTTAAGTTTTCTCTTAATTAATTAATCAACACATCACAAATCACATAGGAACATTAATAAACACAGGTAGCTCGTGAGAAATTTCCGGCAGAGACCGGCGGGTGGCCGCCGGTACGCTTACGGGTCACCGGTAGATGACCTATCGATCACCCGTTGGTCGCTGAGCAATTTCGTAAAAATCGGCCGGTGGCCGGTGGGAGATCGTCCAGTTGCCGATGGGGCATCGCTCGGTGACTGCTCGGACTCTGCTCGTTGCAGATCCCCACATTTCGCCAAAATTTTACTGAAATCGATCGGTGACCGACGGGAAATCAACAGGGCGCTGCTCGGTCATCGCTAGGATTTTACAGCCTGCTCAGCATCTCCAAAAACTGCTGAGCGGTGCCAAAATTTCAGCAGCGACCGAGCAGGCTACAAATCGGTCGGTCGCCGCTCTGAGTTGTGACCGTAGCCTTAGGGATGATTAGCGCTATATCAGAACAAGGCAATATAAGAACAGTGTTACATACTGCTTGCATTATTTGGAATATCGATGACTGAATGAAAAGTTAAAATGTTTTGTAACGGTTGGTACATCGTATGTGATCTGAAACTTTGTCATAATTATGATTCCATCACATTGTAACCTTGAAACAAGAAAGTGATCATGTTGTTATACCCATGACATTTTGTGAACTCTACAGATACACTACCTTCGCCTCCTTCATTTCCTCTCTCTCTCTCTCTCTCTCTCTCTCCTTTCTCTATCTATGTATCTATCGGTCTAGATTATATTATATATATATATATATATATATATATATATAGTAATCTATTACCTATCTATCCATCTATCTATACTCCTGTATACTCCGATGTGTATACTTTTTTCTATTATAGGAAACGATAGTGGTTGGTTTAGCATTGTATGTTGTGTACAGCTGCAAGTTCAGCGAGTATCCCGGATCAAAGTATCCGTTTATATCTGATTATGTGACATAGGGGGGCGTCTGCGGACGGGGGACGGGGGGCGGGGGGGGGGGGCAAAATTTTGAGGATATATCATATACGAGGGAGTAGAGCGGCCGAACGGTGGAGGGTTAATTATGCAGGTGAGTATCCCCCTCCCACATGGGAATATTTTGTATTGTCAGACCTCAAATTCAGCAATCTTGTGCTCACTAATTGGTGAAATTATGATTTGAATTTTTTCTAACAAAAAAGTGAGAAAAATAAATATTCAATGGCTAAATGGCTAAATTGCGTTATTTCACTTTTTGTTCAGCGTGTGCCTCAGCACAGTGTACTCTAAGTCTACTAAGGTGGAGGGGGAGAATGTGGGAGAGGGATATCCCCTCCCACACGACGGAGCGTTTGGTTTTTAGAATTGAAATAAAGTGATCTGACGCACGTTTTGGGGAATATATTATGATTTTGTTCTGAGCGTGCGCCATCACGGTGTAATATTCACAAGTCTATGAAGTGGTCGGGGTTTGGAATTGGAATATCCTCTCTCACATGACCGATCTTTTGTATTTGCAGAATTATTGTAATAAAATGTGATGCAAACATTTTTTTGTGTGGAATATTTGGAACAAGTAGTTATGTACATGTATCAAGGCTGTATGCATTGTTGTTTTAATGTGTATGTACACAGGTGGACTAGATTAATGGAGAACATTCTATATGATGTAGATATAGTACATACAGGCTGACCAGATCAGTGGAGAATTTTCTATGTGGTATACAATGTAGCTACAATACATGTATGCATGTGACAGGAAATACGTTATACAGTAGCTCACTCAATCTAGAATGATTTAACCCATTCCAGAAAATTCTAGGAAGTGCTGGCTGAGTGAGGCACTGCCCTTGTAGCCCAATGTGATTGGTAGTTAATTTTGGCAATGATGTTATGCACCTATTAGGCAGTGAGTCATCCAGGATTCCTGGAATTTGGATTTGCTAGTATGTTCAGGTATGTGGCCCCAGGTTGGAGAAAATTACAGAATGTACTAGAAAGGGGTGAATGGATAGTATATAAGCCGGAGAAATTCTGAGATAGGCAGAGTACCCAACACCTCTGCTCTGAGAGTTACGTCACTTCTGGCTCTGAAGCGACTTGTTATAGTCAGTCCTGTGTTACCTGCTGACCTGCTATACAAACTGTGTTCGTGGAGATAAGGCCTGGGAGACATTTTGCCTGCAGAGAATTAATTTGCCTACATTGGAGATAAACTCCATATTTTAGTGTCAACGGACATTATTACGGCAAAGCTGTGACGGGCTGGATTCCTCGCTGGACATTATAACGTGAATCATCATTCAACGCATCAACTGGACGTGGTCGTCATAACGTCTGGATTCTACACGTTTCGCTGTGAACATTTTACCGTGGACATCTATCGTGGATTTTACCCCGGATCTATACCTTGGACTATCGTAACCTGCACCTCTGGATTTACGTCGAAGGTGTCATGTACTAAGTGTAAGTGATTTCATTACTGATTTGTGTAAGTGATTTCATTACTGATATGTAACTGTTTCTATTGATCATTATTGTACTGATGTGAAAACCGATTACGAGTCTGTACCCACAATATCACTGTTAATATACCGCCTGAACATTAGTTGATTGTTTCTTTTGTGCGATCATTCTCAGAGTGATTTTGGTCGTAACATTGTCAATCCTCGGAGTGTATAAGTAGGTCAATAATATAATAGGGAACAAAGCAAGGGGAGGGCGTGGAGGGGTGTCCTCCTCCAATTCGAGAGCTTTTGTATTTTCAGAATTGAAATTCAACGATCGGGAGCACACTTTGGTGAAATATTTCGACAATCAAAAAAGCAAAAAGACTTTCCACATCTCAGGAATTATTGGGGGGAACAAATATATTTGCCTCCTTCCCCCCCCCCCCTTCCGCCCCGTCCGGTTGACGCCCTGAAGTGCTTGAGGTTAATTCAATGGAGCCCATAATGTGCATAATGAGAGTACAATGTCATCATGAAATACATGACATCTAAAAACAAAATAGAAACGTACGGGAAAAGGAGTCATAAAACTGGAATCACAGTGTCATCATGTTTATGATTATAACCTAACTGCATGTAATAGCACTACTCTGTATGTTTGTAACAACTTGAAGGCAAATGAAATCGTTGGCCATTAAAACATTTTGCTTACCTCTGCATGCTAGTGTGTGTATACGTGTTTTGTTTTCTTGCGTTCATGGTAGGTTTATGTCTTCATGTATATTTTGATAGGGGTTTGAATTTCTATATGCATACATTAACCTCTATGCATAGGTCTATACATGTAGAACAAACTCTAGAAACAGCTGCTAGTGTAACTGCGCGATCAAATTAATCAAATAGGTGAATTAATCCTGTAGTTTGATTATTGTAGTACTGTAATAGCAACAGACATTAGGGACGAAGAACTTCGTTAATATTTTCATGTAGTGATAGGTGTATAGTCCTCCATAAACAGGTTAATGACTGATCGCTTTTTTTTTTCGTGAGTTTCTAGAATCGTAGTCAGATAGTTAAATGATTTCAACTCTTACTTGTCAGGGCTTACTCTAACGACATTAACGAAAGACTATGCAGGATCTCGATGAAAATACTTTGAGGTGTATGCGTTACCCTTTGTTGGAGTGGAAGGCATAGGTGGTGGTGGTATGCGTTAATATTGATGTCATTATTTTCATACGCATCTTTCAGAAAGTCAATAAGACAACAAATCATTATTGGGTGCCCAAAGCGAGAATTTTAGCGACGAGGCATGTTAGCATGTGATTCAGCTCAACGCAAACAGACCGATATGGACGTAAAACAACAATGAACACGGAACGACAATGCTAAAGTATTTGATATTTGGAAATATCTTACACACTTACTGGCGAACTGGAAAACAATCATAATTTATACGTCTATATTGATAAAATAAAAGTATTTTCCTCATCTCTTCCATATGCTCCCCCCCCCCTTCATCGTCAGAATGAGCCATGAATGATGAACAAAAAAAAAAATAAAACAGACGGGCACCTCAAAGGTATAAACACACACACACACACACACACACACGCACACACACACACACACACACACACACAAGAAGGTGTTATCACATTTTTTGCTGCGATTTCGTTTTATATATAAGTACATGTATTAAAAACAGCGTGAATCCTCACTTCATCATGTGGGAAAACCCGCTTTTATAAATATAGAAACGGTTGTGGTGAAAATGGTAATGAAAAAAAAAACAATCACTGCATCAACCACCCGACCATTTATCAGTGTTTCCTATACAACTCTCCTGTTGTTGATCAAGTGTTAAAGGTAAACCCACATCTAATTCAAGTGCACTCATACCATCCTCTATATCCTATTTACTTGATCAACAGTTAACAGGTAAAAATCCTTCACTATACAAATCAGCAACAATGGGCATGGAAATAAACAATTTTTGACAAACAGCAGCGAGAAGATATTCACGCACCTTTTTAATGTAAACTGTGGGTGTCTTTTCCTTTGGTTTCCAATGCGTGGAATTGGCAAATATGCCAAAAACGTACTCTTTGTCTCTCTTTCTCTCTCTTTCTGTTTTTATACGAGCACATACATGGTATTGTGAATGTTTTATTTGTTAAACATTGTCATTGTTTCTCTTTTCTTCATTGGTTTGTATGTATTACAGTGATGAATACACCTTTAAACAATTTATGTATAAGGCATCCAACAAGCACACACATTTCGTTCTATTAACATGGATCATGATTAACATTGTCATTGATGCTATTACAGCAGTTACCATGATTATTACCATTCATGTTATCGTCAATGATATTGTAAGATGGAGGAATAGGGAGTTTGTACCTCAAAACAGAACAAACCTCATGTAATTTATAAGTGTCTCTTGATTGACCAAGTTAAGAATTCATCCCCATTTCCTGCCCCAATTATACTGTCTAAATATACGACCAGTCCAATCCAAAACCCTATGTACACTTCCCAGCTTTATAGTCTCATATCCTTTTATTAACAAGACCATCAAACCTCCAATGAAACTTCCATTCAGAACCCAACCATCTTTGTTATTACTTTGGTTAATCTCTACTCAATAGTTAATCCTTCCCTTTGTCCTCAATCAAGTTTAAGTAAATTCAGACTAACTGTGTTTACAATTCCCACCACCAGTCCCTTACACAGTACTGTTCAATGAACCTATAATCCCCACATCATAGACCCTCTCTTATAACTAATCTCTTAACTTCTATCCATGTCCCTATATATCTGATGCTTCTGAGTTGAGGAATCAATCTTACTCCGGCCCCGACTCTGTTCGGTCATGTGCCAAGAAGGAGTGGAACAGTATTCTTTATATATACTATCGACAATATTCCCTCGTCAATATTATGCACCATTCTGGAATTCCTGATTATTATATCTAATCAACTAAATTGTATATCTTGGAACCACCACCTTGTCTCCTGCATTAACTAATGTTCGACTGTGGCTTGACATCATATACTACAGTTGAGAGTGCACACCACGCTACCAACACCATAAAACCAGCACTCTTACAGTGGTAGCAGCGGTTTAAACTGGTGGCCATCGCAACCGCTCGGACTTACAATTTCGCTTAATTCGCTGATAATTTGTTCCTGGCTGCCTTGGCTTGCAGCATCACCACATGACTCGATGTCGCCTCGTCCTGAGATGTCTTCGTCTTCTTGACCTGTGCTTCGTTTAGCCAATGTGTATGTTTCTGCATGGAGACTCTACAACTGAATCCTTAGTGTGTTCCTGCTGTCCTCAGACTGGATACAAGTTTCTATATTGCTTTGTGGATGCCTGCACGCTTCCTTTACCAGTTCCTCTGACATTTTTCATACCTGCACTACCTCGGCCCTCTTCTTTTCCTTGGAACGTCCATCGCTGGTGGCCGGTGCTCAGTCATATCTGCTTTGTCCTCGTATCCTGTGCTGGTGTGTGCTGCCTCATCCTATCTGATGATCCTACCCTATTTCATCTTCTTCTGTCTCGCTGACGGCCTGTCTTCAGCTCATTCGCGGATCTACCTGGTCGGGATCTCCGCTATAACCTCCATATCTTTTAGCAGATCGCGTCCATGCTGGTTCCTTCTACACAATCATGTCCTCCGGATTCTCCACATCCTTGCATAATAATTCCAGTTCTTGATGGTCGCAGCTAAGTTCACTGATTGATTTAATTTTTTTGTACTTTGGACTCTAAACACTATCATTTCCACCCCCTCGTTTGCATTCAAGTTACAGTGGAATTTTCTTGAACCATGATATGTTGATCTGTATCAATTTATCTAGACAACACAATTTTTGGTAGATACACTTCATGATTGTAACATTTTTGTTTTCTTGAATTCCGTAAGGTAACGTGGCCTGATTGACTTTTTTTTTACCATTTGTAAATAATATCTAACTATTTTTTGTCATCTTAATTGTAGTTGGCATTCTTATTTCTTGTTGACTGTTTTTCCCCTCATTGTCACTGTAAACATTTAGTTATATTGATTCTGTACATTGATATTCCTTCTTTTCCACACACTTTCTTTTCAACACAATGTATTCTTCCCGGGATCATAATTACTCTCGAGATCGATCTCACAGTTTTCGACCCCATTCACCCTCCTATCATTCCTATCGCTCCCCCTATCACTCCCGTTCTCCTTCCCCGGAGCGCCATTCATCCTACTCCCATTCTCGTTCACACTATCGCCCTCGTTCTCCTTCTCATGACTATAGTTCTTCCTATTCCCGACATCATCGCTATCACTCGCGTTCTCCTTCCCCTGATCATTACTCTAACTACTCTAACCACTCCATCTCTTCAACCAGTCGGTATGGTCACGATCATCGTTATGATGATTCAAGTCATTATCGATATGGCCCTAATACACTCTCTCCTAAAACCACTGGCTCTCAGTCTCATGCATATCCCCGAGATCGTGAGCATTCCCATCGCCCTCGTACCCCATCATTTCATGACACATCATATTCTCGGGATGATTCCTTCCCTCCTCGGTCACCCCAACCAACATCCACCAGACTTCATTCTCCACCCCCACCTCCACATGATACCACCGGTGTCAGAAAGCTTTCTTCTCCACCCCCGCCTCCTTCTCCTGGTGGTCATTACAAAGGTGGAAATGACGATTTACCTGTACAATCTTCATCTTTCCCTTCAACAATAGACAGATGTCATAATCCATCCCCTCCCTCATCTCCATCACCAGCTGTACCGATTGAAGTAGCTTCACTTCCGTCATCGGCATCAGCATGTGGCGATTCATCGTCAATTTCATCTCCTCCCTCTCCTCCCGCACCTCCTACTAACCTGTCCTCCTTTTTTAGTGTTCTGTTAGAACATGGTGTACGCCTTCATCAGGCTCAGCACCAGAATCTAATCATCCGGCAGGTCACTGCCTGGATCCGTTCTGGATATGTACCCCCAAAATCGGCCATCCCTCATTACGAGGAATGCTTGTTCAAGTTCCGGCATCAGTTTGAGCGTTTCATAATTCGTGATGGATTGTTGTATCGGCGGAAGAGACATCCGTCTGGAATAATGATAGAACAGGTTGTCATTCCCTATTCTGTGATCCCTACTGTCCTGTCTGTCATGCATACTTCCATGTCAGCTCTTCACTTCGGTACAGCCAAGACAATTGAGCTTATCGAAGGGCTCTGCTACTGGCATGGGATGCGCAAAGACATTGCGGACCTCTGCTCTCACTGTGAGGCCTGTAATTCATATCGCACCTCAGTTTTCCCGCCTCCCTCACTACCACAGACATGTGCAGTGATTTCCCACCCCTCATCCCCATCTCCCCCAACTCCAATCCGATCTCTAAAGTGCACTCTTCCCATCTCTAGCCCACTTTCCCCTCTTTCTATTGACTGCGACATTCCTCCCCTTGACTCTGACTCCGACGCCCCTACATCATCTCCCACTGGGACTGATTCGGACAGCTCCACCCCTTTCTCTACCTCTTCTCCTCCTGATTTGCCCGACTACCAACCCCCTCTCCAAGCTCACTGTACTGTTTCCTCGCAAACCCACACATTTCAGCCCTTTCCCCCATCTCTGCCCCATACTCACTATCCTCAGCCGTCGCCCAGCCACTTCACGAATTGGGACTCTGTGGTCCCCTCTCACATGTCCATTGCCTCATCACACCTCTTTTACGATCCACACGCTGTGATCCATGCCGATAGTGTTCGGACACACGGCAGTCAGCTTCCTAATCCCCCAAATGATTATGATCCATCATAATTTATGATCTCATTTTTTGCGACAGGATGTAATGAAGCCTTTTTTTCCTTTACTTCCAAATTTCAAATTTCAGAATTCTCATTAATTATTTACGCATAATCGAGCATTTATGGCAAGTCTCCTTATCCCTTCCGCTTCCTGGGCACTTGAATTCCTATTTCTTAGTAATAAAACTTTGTTTTTAATGTCATCTCTATTTTATACTTTCTGTTTGTACTTTTGATAATATTTTGCTCACTCCTCCCCATTCTCACATAGCTGTTCATTCATTCTTCTGCATATTCCATACTTTCCCTTTCTTCTTCTCACTCTCTGTCATGTTCAATTACCCCTTTGATCTTTTGACCGTTTTATATCCCGATTTCTTCTTCTTGCTCAACAATAATGTCGGTTTAACTTCTGATGTAAATTTGTAGCATTATTTGGTATTTAGGTTTTTCATTGTTAGCATGTGTATTGTGTTTTATTTCTGAAAGAATTTTTTTTTTAACATGATTAATGAGTGTTTTTACTTTCTAGCATAAATTTCTTAATTAAGTATGGTTGTAACTTTTGATTTTTTTGTGAGAAAAGTTGTTTTTCTGATCAATTGCTTTTGTATAGAAAAAAAAAGGAAAAAATTGTACCATTAGTAAACTTGTTGCAGTCTAGATATACATGCACATTTTCACTACATATAAATGTCCTGTTGTTTGCCCAACTTTTTCTTATACATAATATCATCTACACAATTTGAATTACTCTTGATGCCAGATATCTTTTTACGTGTTGTTCATCAACATCATTATTTACAAGTTTCTTGCATGGTGCATTTCAAAGACACCAACTCTGTATTTAGGTCATTTAATCTAATTGCTTCATTCTCCTTTCTCCTCTGTCTGTTCCTCTTCTTTGTTTTTTTTAATGATTATACTGTTCATTTTTCAACATATTTGCTGTGCACAAGACTAGATGTATGCAATCAGTGTATTCTTCTAGTTTGTAGTTTTGTCATTTATGTTAAGTGTTTTTTTAACGTATGGTGATATAATTTTTGTCAATTTTTGGATCTCTGATTGTTCTTTGAGTTTTACATACAGTTTGTGGATTACTATGATGATCTCTTATTTTCCTATTCCTTCTATTTCCATTCTAAATTTAATGTATATTGTTACCTCGGTATGTATTGGTTACTATATATGATATGTGTAGGCCATGCTGTTTTTCCTACACCTCTCAAGACAATAATATGTCCCCTGGAAAATAGGTTTCTTTGGTGAATTTTTTTTATACCTCATCTGCAAGATTTATGTACACATCAATCTTCTTTTTAATTATTTCACTAATTTGTTAATTATTAGTATGCTACTCAATTTGACTATGTTTTGTGTAGCAATCATTTCTATTATGTTTACATGTCAACAGTGTTTTTTTTATAATTTTTTTCTCTCCGTAAATGTATTAGAATTTCTTCATTTGTCAATCGTTTGAACTCTTTAAATATTGCAGTATATAATTATGAAACGAGGACGTTTCTTTTTGAAAGATTGGACGAATGTAAGATGGAGGAATAGGGAGTTTGTACCTCAAAACAGAACAAACCTCATGTAATTTATAAGTGTCTCTTGATTGACCAAGTTAAGAATTCATCCCCATTTCCTGCCCCAATTATACTGTCTAAATATACGACCAGTCCAATCCAAAACCCTATGTACACTTCCCAGCTTTATAGTCTCATATCCTTTTATTAACAAGACCATCAAACCTCCAATGAAACTTCCATTCAGAACCCAACCATCTTTGTTATTACTTTGGTTAATCTCTACTCAATAGTTAATCCTTCCCTTTGTCCTCAATCAAGTTTAAGTAAATTCAGACTAACTGTGTTTACAATTCCCACCACCAGTCCCTTACACAGTACTGTTCAATGAACCTATAATCCCCACATCATAGACCCTCTCTTATAACTAATCTCTTAACTTCTATCCATGTCCCTATATATCTGATGCTTCTGAGTTGAGGAATCAATCTTACTCCGGCCCCGACTCTGTTCGGTCATGTGCCAAGAAGGAGTGGAACAGTATTCTTTATATATACTATCGACAATATTCCCTCGTCAATATTATGCACCATTCTGGAATTCCTGATTATTATATCTAATCAACTAAATTGTATATCTTGGAACCACCACCTTGTCTCCTGCATTAACTAATGTTCGACTGTGGCTTGACATCATATACTACAGTTGAGAGTGCACACCACGCTACCAACACCATAAAACCAGCACTCTTACAGTATCATTACCACAAGCAGTTGCAACTTTTAAACTAATGGAAAACATCACACTTTTATCATCATCGCTAAAATACTGCTATACGACAGTCAGAGTTCCTTTTCTTCACATTCACAACTTTCACCATGTTAGAACATACAAAAGTCATAATAGTGTATGGAACTGCATGTTTCAAAAGTACATGGGGTATTTTTCGACAGCTACTAGAAAGCAAAATGCACGGTATGATCATGGTCATTGCATCTTTCCTGCAATACAGATACGTATTTCTGTAGACAATTCAACTCAACTCAATTCAATTCAATTCAATTCAATTCAATTCAGTTCAATTCAATTCAATTCAATTCAATTCAGTTCAGTTCAATTCAATTCAATTCAATTCAATTCAATTCAATTCAATTCAATTCAATTCAATAGTTTATTTAGACAATGACTGACTTAATCACCAAGAACTGATATCGAGTCCACATTGACTATAAACATGATAACGAAGACACAGACACCGACAGAGATATACGTGTAGTAACCTTCAGACACACTCGGTGCTCGGTGGTGTGTAAGGAACCTCCAGTTACTGTGATTACAGGAAATTCTGTGGGATTCATCACTCCATACACAAATTCTTAGTAAATAGATATAGAAAATTCGATAGGACTGGTATGTATTTTAAACATTTGGTCTATTACATGGTGCTTCCTCTTTGTTTATTCTATAAAATAACAATTGTTTTTTTATACCCAAAAATTCTTCTCTCTCTCTCTCTCTCTATCTATCTATCTATCTCTCTCCCTATCTCTAACTCGTGGTCATGACATATTAAGGAAATCAAATTTGCTCAGGTCTTACCCGAACTGAAAGAAAAAGTTGTTCTCTGGTTAATTTCAAGTGAAAATCAGGTAGGTATAGTACTGAACTGGAATACAAAATCCAAAAGAATATATTTGTATTGTATGCATTCTGTATACAAGCCGCCATTTTATACATGACATGACAACAGTCAAACAGATATTATTTTCCTTAAGAAATGAAAAGTGTTGTCTTACTTTTCCAAGGTTCTCGTTAATGTGCTCCTTTTACTTTAGTTCAGGGGCGGATCTAGCTTTTTATAAAGGGGGGGGGGGAGTTGGGGCGGTATGCGAGGGAGCGTAGCGACCGAGCCCGAGCGAGCGGAGCGAGCGAGGGGGAGGGTGTGGGAGGGGGGTGTCCCCCCTCCCACAGTAGGGAGAATTTTTGAAAATCTGTGTGTGAAAATGGCATTTTCTTGCATCTAAAACACCACTATTTTTGGTATAGAGGTCATTGCCATAAATAGAAAAAAATAAAATTACAAGTTTTGAAAAAAAGATAAGATAAAAAAAGATGGTCCCCGGATTTTTTTTTTTTTGGGGGGGGGGGGTGGGGGGCAACCCCCCAACCCCCCTCTAGATCCGCTTCTGTAGTTCTTATCGTTCCCTTTCCTGTAAATTCACAAAGTTGTCGACATAAAGCCTTATTATACGAGGCGACATTACGCTATGGGCTATGATTTTCAAATATTTACACAGGACTCAATGTGTTGGAAAAACCCGCCCCTATACGAAAGGGACACAATGAAATGGTGACGACAAACACAGACACTCCTCTGATAGCTGCTTGAATCGCCCGACCAGTTTGTGAGTGCTTCGTCATACATCTCTCTGTACTCAACCTAGGTTGCGATACTCTGTTTTGCTTTACAAAGTAAGACCACGTTCAATCTCGTTTGTGTTTGCACCTTCCTACAGGCTGAACAGACTACAAGTTGTGATTTCATGTCTAGATGTACCTTTAGGAAGCAGACATAACTGTGAATCAGCAAAATTGGACCCGGAAGTATAGCATTCTCGGTAAGTCTAAGAAAGGTACCCATACACAAATCTATAAGCGCCTAGTTTCATCAATAAGGAGTGGTCACTTTATGCTTTTAACTGATTGATTGCAGACGTAAGAAACATCTTAACCTCGTTTACTCTGATTTATTCAGTTTGTAAAGGAGAGTGTTATGTTCTAAGGTAAGGCCTTTCTTTAATCCATGAATATTGCAACAATAACTTGCTTTTTTGGGTCAGAGTTGTTTTGTAACTTTATCAACTGTATTATGGCAAGATCAGTCGAACTTTTTTCTTTCTTTCTAAGCCACGCTAAGATTGGTAAAGGAGCATGTAATGTCATTTATATCTTACTATATAGGAAAAAATACTTTTCTAGGACTTCTGAAATGGAGGGCAATAATGGGATATGGCAGAGATTTCTTAGGTGCACTTTACCATCTGTTTAGATATTGGTGTCGCTTTTGCACTCCTTAGCAAGTTTGGGCACCATCCCTGCAATAAAGATTTACTGTATATATATCACTGTATATTCTGAAGGATGTAATATTGATAAAGTATCTGCTTGAATAACTTCATACTAAAGTAATTGTAATAATCCAGTTTATAAGTCTTATATATTTTGAAAGGATACAGTAGGATGCAGGAACAGTTTAACTGATGAAATTAAAAAAAAAAAAAAAACCTGAAATTATCACAATGCACCTTTGAAACAAACTCGGGTTCGATGGGGTTAAAATGAGTTTAGCGCATTTGCAGTCGAGAGATCTGTTCATTCTTTCTATACTCTTATGCATTGTGTTTTGCTTTATTATTTTCCTCATAACTTCCTATGAAGAATTCGTTTCATCCTTCGCTATTTGCACAAAGTATATACATTATCTAATTATGGTAACATTATTTCGATATTGGTGACATTTATATTTTTATTTATCATGGGTCTCGACAAAATATAATGTCCTAGCGTTACTCATGAGCTAAGGGCTTTATGTGGATTTTTTCTTTTTACAGGGCATATAGTTTTCACCAAAGGTATAGATTGTTATCATGGTTGTGTATAGCAAAGCACTTTTTATATGTTCTGTTTTTTTGTTGTTGTTTTTTTTTTTATAAACGACACTCCGTTGTTCATTCCCTAAATCATAATTAAGCTCTTGCATTATCTTTTTTTTTATTTGTAACATTTCAGTTTCAGGAATGTTATACGGGAACAGGCATGAAGCAATGTTTTATATTAGAATGGAAAAAGAGGAGTTTACTCGGAACTGATTCAACAGGATAGTTTAAAGTACATACTACTATATTACTTATGAAATCAACAAAATCACACACAATTTGTTGATTTCCATATCAATCATGGTTATTAAAGCAATATTTAATACTATTAGATTAAAAATATTTTGAGTATCATATGCTTCCACAATAAAATTGTTGCCACATAATTCTATTCCATTAATGATTATCTAAGTATTTTGGTTTGGTTTTTTAGTAGGTGTGTCTTAAAAAAGGTGCAGGTCTCGCAGACAAGGGAAACTTTGTTTGCATGAAGCCCCCGCAAGTCACGCTGTTGTGATCATTTTGAATTCTGCTATTATGTCTTTTCGTCGTTGTCATGTTGATGCGATCGTCTGATTTCTGTTTGGCTTCTGATCATTGGACTGTGGTATGAAATGCGTTTTTTTTTTCCCAACGATTGAGTGCAGGAAGTATATGCAAAATGCTTATTGAAATTGTTAGAGACATATTCTTCTGTTATTGTAAAGAATGAGACAGGATTGAGAAGGACTATACATAGGCGCTGACAATAAGCAGGTGGTTATCAGATAATGTTCGAATGGTGGGGTTTATATTCGAGTGGGTATACTGTGTAGTGGGTATGTATTCGTGTAGTCTCCTGGTGTGCTTCGAATGCTATCGTGAGACCTTCTGTAGGCATTGTATTTGCTTTGGCTGTTGATTGGATTTTGACCATGGAAGTTCGGAGTTTAGATGAATAAAACGAGAATACGGCAAATTGCAAGCAAAAGTTGCATTTTGCCATAAAAAACTTATCAAATGGTTCATAATTTTTAAGATATTCCACAAACACAGTGCTTCACAATGTTTCAATGCTAAAGTAATGTAAAAACTCCCTCATGTAGATTTGTACACTGTGAAGGCACACAACAGGTGACAGCCAAGTGTTCTAAACGTATAAGTTTTCACACTTTTAGGAAGACAAAGGAAATCAGTATCTTTGTACAATAATGAAGCATAAAACGTACCGTTACTGTCACCCAAAGGATTTAGATGTTTTGTATGGAAACCTCCCAACCATTCTTGATTTGGAGGAAAGAATCAGAATTTTGACCATTCCCAGCTCTTGTTTTGATAGGAGTTTCCCATTTTTCTTGATAACTTTACTACACACTCCTATGGGAACTGCTCATTCCTTCCTACTTTTGAGCCAGATCATCCCTGTTTTGCAGTCAGAAAGGTTGGGAGGTCTGTTTATGGATCGAAGACACCTTTTGTTACATGATAAACGAACAGCTAAATGGGCTTTCGTTTCTTTGTAATCATTCGTTCATATTCCCTCTCGGTTCTCTTTTTGAGCGTGATGACTTCTGTCTATCGATATCTCTCTCGCTGGAGGAATTTCTTCGTGGAAGAAATATTACATTCTGCGTTTTAATTCATGTAAGACACAAAAAGCTGCCAGACCTGGCGGCCAGACCTGGCGAGCATACGGGAGAAAACCCCGCTGCTATAAATCAATTATAAAAGGGTCACCGTAAAAAGAGACGTCTCTAAAAAGCTATTAATACCTAAATCGCCCCACCATTAAATAATAGCGAGCTTTAGATTTGTGACGCGAAACCTAAGACGACGCTATTGGGCTAAAAATAGTGTTCTGCACATACGCGAGACAATGCTTCCATTGTCGAACCCGGGAGAAGGCGTCGTCTAGAGCGCTCGCGTCACAGATCTGGGGGGCATTTCATGAAGGAACTTGTCGGATAAAATATCTGACAAGTCAATTATATCCGACAAGTTTTGAGAAATTCTTTAGTCTGATTGGCTGATTTCTCTGAACTTGTCAGATATAATTGACTTGTCGGACATTTTATCTGACAAGTTCCTTCATGAAATGCCCTCCTGGAGTTCGCTAATGAGTGCTTTGAGACTCCTCTCTTTCATTGTTGTTTTATTCTCGACACTCATCAACAGGATGCTAGAAACAACAAAATGCAGTCTGCGGTGTCCTTCAAGTACAGAAATCAGCATAAATCAGCAAATTAGAACCCGGATGTAAACCATTCTGGATATTACAGAACGACATTAAAGGGGATGGCTAGTATCTGATCAGTGGGAATCAGTGGGAATGCTGAGGGATGATTGTTCCAATCCTTGTGGGATTCATTTAAGAGTACATTATATATCTATTCTTGTGTGAAAATTATTTGCTTCAGAATGGTCTCATATTCAAGTAATGTGCAGTTTAATGTTTCAAGGTAAGCGTCCCTGGTCAGTGACGGGGCATTAATCTGCACATTACTTCAATATGAGACCGTTCTGAAGCAAATAATTTTCACACAACAGTAGATATATAATGTACTCTTAAATGAATCCTACAAGGATTGGAACAATCATCCCTCAGCATTCCCACTGATTCCCACTGATCGGTTACTAGCCATCCCCTTTAAGCTGTGCCTTGCTAATACACTTGGTTTTTAAATTGTTAAAACTTGTCTGTCCGCTATTTTGTGTGCTTGTGTGTGACACCTAAAATGTTCAGAATTTCTTTTGGCAAGGGGAAAATAAATGTGAGTGTGTATGTGCGTGTGTGTGTGAGTGTGTGTGTGCGTGTGTGTGCGTGTGTGTGTGTGTGTATGTCTGTGTCTGTGTCATGCATACTGACAAAAAAATTCATGTGAGGTCAACAAAATTTGTCTTGGTTACATTCAAAGATAATCTGTTGGATTGGATTTAAACCAATGCGTTCATACAATTTGTGAGGAATCCTGTATCATGATGTGGAGGAAATGAAAATTAGGGTAAAAAATACACCTCTGACGTACGCTACATGATATGCCAAGTTTCTGGAATTCAGAATTATATCGTTTAAGATAATTTTGTGAACGAGGACAGTCCTTGAAATCGCACCCCACACAACTGAGTTTATACAATAATATTTCATGGTTGAATCGAATGCTTCGAAAAGTCCATATATACAAAAATGTCTATTATGTGCTCCTTTTCAGCAAAAGGTTTCATTTTATAACAGGCTGTTGCATAATCAATTGAATGGTTGAATGTCCACTTCTGGATCCGACGTTGTATAGGAACTGTTGGCTGGTACAAAGTGTTGTAGCCTTTAGTCTACAAATTTCTCTAGAATTTCGATAATCAATTGGTAATGACATTGTCCGGTAAGTACTAATACAGAATCATTTTCCTTTCTTTTTAATGGGGTGGTTGCAACAATGGCTAGTTTGAGAAAGTTTGGGAATATACTGGTTGAAATTGATATGAGCTATAAGGGGGCTACAATGCTGTGATTAATTATTTTGTCTTTTTCTTTTAATTGAATTACTGAAACTGCACTGGTCTTACACTCGAGACAAAGTCAACAGTTCCAGCACGTTTATTTTCAAATTTCACTTGACATATCTACACATATACTAAGTAAAAACAACAACAACAACAAAAGATGCTTGAAACAAGCAAGATGCAAAATATGATATACAAAATGATACAATATATGTAACAAAAAAAAATATAGCGGGTCATGAATAAAAAGTGTGCCAGCATATATAAGTATATTTATAAGATAATTCTCTGATAACGTGTGAAATATGATAGAATCGCAAAAGCAAAGCTAGTAAACGCGGGTTCAACAAAAAAAAAATAGATAAATAAAAATTACCAACGTAAATTTGTTTTGCAATGGAGATAGGACACAAAGTACTTATGACGAAACTATATGCAAGCTAAACTAGCAAGGTACAGATTGAACGCTTAGACCATTGTGTCCACTCAGTCTATTGTCTTTGTGATTATTAATTAGTACCGTAAGAGTAAGAAAAAAAGTTGAATTTTAGACTGTCCAGTTGCGTTATCATTAAAAGGGTTACATCCAGCGGTAGGGTCATTCATAAGATGACAGTGTTTGTAATTCCTACACTTATTCTCTTTCCCTATAGAGATCATTAACAGTATTCCATAATGAATAAAGATTATCTGTGTTACTTTCTATTTTGGTTGAATCATATATTTTAGGGGCAATTGGTTTCTGTATGTCTTATATTTCGTAAGTTGTGGTTACCTTGGCGTTCGATTGCTCGCTTATATGCTTTACTATCATGATTATGGCCTGATATCGACGACATAGTATTCCATGGCTGTTTATTTGTCTGCAACATTTCCGTTTCACAAGGGGATTTGTTATTATTATAATACAATACGTGACAAATTTCATTTTTATGCGGTAATGGCTATACTAAAGAAACGTTTCTACCCAATTTGTTTCAACTTTCAACCGCGCATTTTTGTGCACTGTAGCTCGTTGTATTATCAACATGATGTTCATTGTAGTTTTGTCATTATGTGTCTGGGTGAGATTTCAAAAGTGATAATCTAATCGTAGAATGCAAATTTCATAATCCTTATTATTGTTTGAGAATCCTGGCCCTCTTTGATATCCTCCCTCAAAGAAAAAAAAAATACTCCAAATGCATCCCTCTGCTTTCCTCGTGGACCCCTGGCAATGAGAGCCTGTGACCCATCTCATATTGAAAAGCTCGCTTCTATAAACCTACAAGGTTACGACTTCAAGAGAAATCTTCCCATCAGCGGCTTTAATCACCCCATTCTATGATCTTTTTGAGAGTTCATGTATATCGTAATGCATTGCCTTATTGTTTGACGAGTACTTCTTCAGGTTTAACAAAGTAATATTACATTCATATTGATTTTTCGTCGCACAATCCATTGATAGGCTCATCAGACAACAGGTTGATATAACCGACATAGATCAGCAGTATTTAACTTCAAACAATACTCATTGATATAAAACATAACGAACAGTATTCACACGCGTTTATGTATACAGCATGCTTTGCATTCACATTCTCTTTAATGTATAGTAAAATTTGATTTACAGTGTATTAAATTTCTGCTGGTATTTGTTGACATGCCTAGCTCTGTGTTTCTCTTCTTATAGACAAAAAAAAACAAAAAAACACCATGGCAATCATCAGCCAGAATCTGGAGTGTCCGAGCTGCGGCCAGTCACGTATCAAGCAACCGATATTACTGGGTTGTGGTCATACCTTCTGTAAAGACTGTCTGGAACGTATCTTACAAACTCAGCCTGATGGCCAACAAATTATAACATGCCCTGTATGCAGGGAAGAAACACCAGTACCCAGTGGAGATGTGAGTAAGTTGCCAACAAACACACATTTGAGTTCTCAGGTGGACGAAGGGAAAACCAAGAGACCAACGTGCACAGTATGTGACATGGAAGAAAAGCCGCCAGCTGTGTCATACTGTCAGGACTGTGAGAAATTTATGTGTGAATCATGTGAGAAATGCCATCTTACCGGGAAGCCAGTCTCCAATCACAAAGTGGTGCCCGTGAGCGAGGTGCTCTCGGGAAAAGTCCCGCTGAAAAGGAAATGTAAGACACATCCTATAAAGGCAGATGAAAAGTGGTGCACTCATTATATAACACTTATAGTATGCAGTTTGATATCCATATATTGTATTATATATTTTTGCAGTATGTGTGGGATGCTGGAGCATTTGCAAGCTGGTCATCAACAGGAAAAGACCCCGGAAAAGGCAGTCAGTCACGATGAGACAATAATAAAAACTGTTAATGATTTGAGAATAAGAGCAAAATCAAAGAAAACAACCATTGACAACCATATCAAGTTCATAGACACACAACGCAATGAAATGACAATCATTCTGGAAAATCTCAATAATGACATCGACAAGACGTACGAGGAATACATGAAACGTCTGTCAGCCAGAAGAGAAGCGCTTAAAAATCAAGTGATACGATTGTCTGAAAAATTCGCAAATGACTTACAAATCATGGAGGATGAGAGTCGCAAAAATCTCAGTGAAATAACTGACTCTGAAGAGCAGGTAAGTGAAGGCGTGGAGCAAGTGAGCTCGTTAGTACTCAAAAAGCGATGCGAGAACCTGGAGGGTGTGCTGGGACAAGATGATCCTAACGACCAATCACCGAGAGTTGTGACAGAACGAGCGCAGAAGATTTCTTTCCGTAAATACGTGAAGGTCAATGAACTTTATCTTGGTAACCTAAAAGGTTACACGTGGGATGTCAAAGCAGACGCAGTTGAGCTCCCTAGCAAAGACAACATGGCATGTATCACTCGTGCACCAGACGGTAAGATGGCAGTAGTATTGTATAATGATGGAGTCCATCTCTACTCCCCTGATGGCGAGTTACAGCAGACCGTGCTGAAGGATGTCAGTATCAGTGACATTGGATTCCTGTCTGATGGTCGAAGTGTACTTACAAGTGTTGATATAGGAAAGATGTCACTATACACTCCACAGTGGGAGAAGCTTGACGTCACGTTCGAGACGATGAGTATTGATGAAGGAGCTGTTTTTGGTGGTCTCACTGTGGATAGAGATGATAATATCCATGTGGGTTATTGGAAATCCAAAAAGATTCAGGTATTTACCCCACAGGGTGGTGAGGCAATCAAGGAAATAATGTGTGAGGAATATGAGCCTACCCTGTTCTTCTCCCTTCCATCCACGGGAAAACTGATATTGACAAATGAGACACATGTCGTGTGCATCGATAGTCAGGGGAAGAAGGAGAATGTCTTGGAGAAGGAGGGTATGTTAGCCTACCCAGCTGTTTGTCGAGATGACTCAGTCATTGTAGCTTGGGTGAAGAAATCGGGGGGTCTCGTCAGTATCGATCGATACACGAGAGATTTGGAGCACATGCGCAATATCATCACTGATTACAAAATACAAACACCACAAACGAATTGGTACTATCTACAAGAGTTCGAGAATGGTGAGATAGCTTTCTGCACTCCAGATAGACTGTACATAATTATGTGATGCGATGTAATGTGAAATGCAAAATATCGCTATCGCTGTTATTTTGTTTGCATTTTTTTTTCTTGGGGGATTAATTCGTAGGGAGATTTCTGAATATTGTTTACAACGTCTATCAAGTTTAAGCATGTCGTCAAGGACTTTACGTGTACCACGTCTATTTATACCAATAAATGAGGCGACGGGAATGGGGGAACCCCCCCCCCCCCCGGCGATTTTTCTATTATGATAGGATTTTGATACATATTGTATCTGCGACTCTGTTCAAAAGGTAAAAATAAAGTGATAGCAACCTTTCTCAATATCACTCAAAAATTATGCACCATCGTTGAATTTAATTTCAAAGAATGCACAAGCTCCATTACGTCGTTTGAGAGGGGGACATCGATCCCTCCGCTCCATCTCCATACATGTATTATAACAGTGACGCCGCCCACGTTGATCGAGATGTAACAAGTACATGTATACCACGATTTTGCCATTCACGTTGTTCCTAATTATACTTATATTCTTATTCTTTTTATAAAAACATGTGCAAAACTTTACCAAAGCACGCACACCAGATCGTTTATACTACAGTATTTAAATTCTTAACACTCTCACCCCTCCCCCTCCTTTGTACCAAGCCCCTCCACAAACTAACTACGCGAGTCAGTGAACAATATCACGATTTATGAACATTAATTTTTCTTCCTTTTTGAACTTAGATTTTGCAAATAAGCCACCATTAGTGTGTACCATTGCAGGTTCTCGAATCTTGATAACTGTCAAAATGCTAAAGCTCCTACGTGCTGAAGGGGGATACCCGTTCCGCACCCTGCCGTATAGCTCGCTGCGCTCCTCTGGTTGCGCCCCCCCCCCCCCAATATTTGGCTCAGTTCTTCTACCCCTCCTGCCTAATGTATTCATTGTATCTCCGGGATTATTTTCCCACCCGAGGGTCGCCTTCGGTATGTTCGTCCCCCTTCTCTCAATCGTGGCATAAAATCATTGCCACTACATAGCTGTTCCTAGGTATATGTCGAAAGGTACGAGCAATTTGTATAGGATAATTGACAATTCCAACAGTCACAATTCATTGACATTACGTGTTGTCCATTCTCAAGTGTCAATCCGAATTTCCCTTCTGGAGACTCTCCATATTGATTATGATGTAAGATAATGTGAAAAAAAATCACGACGTATTTGGCTTCAGGTGAAATGAGTATAGTACACACACAGACACAGACACAGACACACACAAAATACTCAACATATTTTGGGGGTGTGCCATCAAACTTTCAAACATGTCATTTCACGTCATTTTTTATTTATTTTTTTTTTTTTGCCAATGATGTGAAATCGTCATCTCATATTGTAAAGATGTACTATGGACCCGCTTGGAAAATAATGCGGTGTATACTAGTCGCCATTGCGACATATAGCATTTGATTCAACGTAGTAGGCCCTACGTTTGTTTCTATGTCGTTTTGAAGTATAACGAATACGAACTGTGAAACAATCAAAATGCTGTATGCAGACCACAGTGACATGTGTATGATGGTATAGTAATATAAATTTATAGCACGGTATAGAGAAATGGTATAGTTCCATATTATTGTTCCATATTCCACATTTCAAGAAATACATAAAACATAAACATCACAATAAAAAAGCCTGGATGAATTGTCAAGTACAGCTTATAAGACAATAAAACATGTGAAATATGGGGAATCTACATAGAAGCATTGCTTGTAGGGTGTAGATTCCCAGATGCGGATGTGAGATTATTTCTTACTTGGTATATGTAGTTAAAGGAATGACAATTTGTGAATTGGAGAAATATAGACGCCAAAAAGTAAAAAGAAAAAGAAAAAACAAAGAAAACAATGTCCGCGGCACAAGACTTCTTGAGAGTTGCGTGATCACCCGAGCGAGGTACAAGTCAGATGCAGTGTACAATAGCAGAGATACCAAATGTGTACAAAGGAAGTTCAGGAGATAATACAGAAATCACGAGCGAGGCACCATGTTACATAATCGATAATGTCAGTAATGTGAAGTATGAACAGAGAATGTCGAGGAGGATTGAAGAATAGCTATAGATATGAATTCAGAAAAACTAGAGAGACTGGGATTGGATTATTTCTCTATCCAACTCATTCCAAAATTTAGGTCCTGTAGTGGTTATTGTTTTTAAAGCAGATACGGTCCGTACAGGAGAAAGATGAAAAGAATTTTTTTGTCTAGTAGGGTAAGAATGAACTTCAGTATTTTTGACAAACATCGAAGAAAACACATCAGGGAGATCACCTGAGTTTAACTGATACATAAATGACCCGATATTGAAATGATATAAATCCTGGATCTTAAGTGTTCTACTGGAAAAGAATAAGACATTAGTGTGTTCCAAAAATGTGGCGAAGTTAATTATCCGTATAGCTCTTTTCTGTATCAGTAATAAAGAATTGAGTCTAGTTGTACAGCAGTTTCCCCATGCCAGGATTCCATAACCTATATAAGGCAAAGACTCAGAATTCAATACGGAATTCAGTACATCAAAAAAGCAGTATGATTACAGTTTGGTGGTATATAAATCTCACCAATCAAAATATTCTTTTCAGCTGGTATGTCGATTTCAATAAAAATGCTTTCAAAATCTTCAGTCATATGACATAAATTCTGAATCAAATCAAAATTGAATCCTTTCTGAACATAAAGAGCCACACCCCCTCAATGTTTATTTACTCTATTATTAAACACAAGAGAATATCCATTCAAATGAACTAGGGGAAATGACACGTCAGGCAGCCACGTTTCGCACAAACCTATAACAGAACAATCCACATTGTGTAAATTCAAAAATGTCTTCAGTTGGTCAAGTTTCTTATACAAACTTCGTATATTGAAATGAAGAATAGAAAAGTTGTTCTCCATCTTGAAAAAATCACGTGTACATATGTCCTGAGGGGAAATATAGTCGGAACCTCTACCTCGCAGTAATGTATCATTCTCATCATAAGACAAGTCAAATTCTGGAGTTTGTTTGTTTAACCTTTTTATAACATCGGAATCAGAGATCTCATTATCATCACCATAATAATGCATATCCATACGACTGGTCATTAAGTCACTGCTCTCTCCATTAGTTACCATAATGGAGGAGTAAACCTTCGGATTTGAAAGACATTCAAGATAGGTGAATCAGGGAAGCAGAGCTGAATAAAGTACCTCGCCAGATGAAAGAAAAACGTGTGTGTGTAATTACATAACAATTGGCGCATATGGAATAACTCGCTCGGGTGACTCACGCATACCGCTAGGGATGATTGACCTTGTATATGCATAGCACTATATGCATTACAAAAGGGTAAATGACATAGCTGAATTCACGGACATGTTTTGACAGAAACTGAGACATTGATAGGAATGTGAGCTTGAACATCGTTTCAAAAACGGCTACGAAACACAACAGTAAGTGCATACATATGTATTCATTGTACCTTGAAAAAAATCTATTCCACGACATTACTGAGTGAACCGGAGGTTAACGCCTGAACTAACACTGCCACCACCTGTACTTTGGCTTTTTGTGTTATCGTAAACAAGCAAAATACAAGCAGGCATACCTCTTAAAAAAAAAATGTCGACTTGACTAAGCTTGAACCTTAGGGCGTACAGTCAAATTTAGTATATAGAGAAATGCTATATGAGTAACCTTCGACGAAGAAAAAAAAATGTCGTACGAAATGTAGCCATACATACATTAAAAGATAGTATTTGTGATATATATTACATAGTGTGGAGTACCTACATCCTTGGTATATCATATTATAACAACTGAACATTATCGGCCTATTTGTACGTCCATACGGTACAATTCAAACATCCGGAGTCTACAAACATACGGTTTACATGAATTGTTAGATAGGTTCTGTAAATCTAATGCTCATGCATTGTTTACACTCCACATAATTCATATATAACTACATTAAACACGTATATAACTTACTCAAAAATGTGCGGTGTAATATTAAGGGTATCAAAATGTGACAGTTTTTATAATCGGTAGTACAAACGCCTAAAAACGCAAATATCTGCAATTTTCAAATGTCAGGCTACAGATTAATGACAATTTCTGATGAGTTCAGACTTACGCTTTTGAATAGCTATGTAAGACATACATAGTACTAATTTCGATGGATTAATCTTTGTACAATTCCCACTTCTTTGAACCTTTCTCTTTGAAAAAGAGCACTACTTCCGTACCTGTGACAGATATTTTTGTCGACAGATTCTTCTCCCTCCTCATCTTGTAGGCCACTTTCGCTAGCTGACTGCGCTTGACTTTCAGGGCAGGTGGAAGGTCGGTTCTCACCGTCATCCGAGCCATGTCGTTTGTAGTGTTGGCGTTCTGCTTGCGAGGGGTATTGGAGTCGAATGCTGCTAGAATGCGGTTGCGTTCAGCCATGTAGACAAACTTCGCGATAATTGGCGGGGGTCTGTCATCATCGGCACGCTGTTGTAAGCATTGTACATTGACGAGGCAGACAGCCTTAGGCTGCGTTCACATAGAAGTATTCGGTATTCGGTATTCGGTATTCGCTATTCGCTATTGGCTATTCGGGCCCCGAATACACCATCACCCGCACCGTCGACTCACCACCCCATGCAGTGAGGATTTCTTCCCCCTACATCCTAGCAAATCTTATTAACAATTTCTAAACTGCATCAGAATGTCAGTCTACATGCTTGTTTTTGCTAAAGGGCAAATCCAGACCAAAATTGTCATTATTTCATATACGAGAGACAGTATACGCTGCAAGAAAATCGAACAAGTTCGATTCCCACTTTGCTATACTTTTCGCAGCTATTCGGTACTTTCGAATAGTGCCCTCCTATGTGAACCGGTGTGAGGAAATCCTATCGTTCGATTCAAGCTATTCGCGTGCCCTCGAAAAACGAGCCCGAATACCCGAATAGTATACTTCTATGTGAACGCAGCCTTAGCCTCCTCTGTGCTCAGGCCCAGGTATACGAAGACATCTCTCACCACTTTGTCGACATTCTCGTTTGGCGTAGACTTTACTCCGTAGAAGAGAAGATTTGATTTGCGTTGGTAGATTTCAGCGGCGACCATTTTGTTTTCTAGCTCAAGAATCTTGCGTCTAAGTCGTTCTTTCACTTCAGGGATGTGCTGCTTTTCAATGTTCAGAACACGAACTAGTAAGCATTCTTGTCCGCCCGCAGAAAATGTTCCTGCGTGCTGAAAAAATCCCTGCTCGCAACAAGCCCGCGTAGCTTGCCCGGAAAGTAGTAATTTACATGTGGGGATGATGGGGCTGTTACGGCACATTTTGGTAAATCGGCACATTTTGGTAAATTACCAAAATGTGCAAGTTACCAAAATGTGCCGTCACTAAGTGACGGCACATTTTGGTAACTGCACACTTTGGTAATTTACCAAAATGTGCCGATAGTGCAACTCTACCTGACGGAATCAACTGTTACCAAAATGTGCAGTTAAAAGTGGATTTGCCTGCACATACCTTGGACGATCTGCACTTTTTGGTAACTGAACTAAAAGCCCATGGATGGGCTTGAGATTTACAATACGGTCAAGGAGTGAAGGTGATATGGTCCTGCTGCAGCAGTAAAGACAGGCAAGATACTTAGCTCACCCGAGCTGAAGGTTTGAGTAAGCTATTGCGATTGCTTTTCGTGCGGGTATGCTGTGTGACCTGCGTGCCAGGTGCGTGGGGCTGACAACTCAGTGAAGGAATTCCTCTGAAGGAATGGCAGAAGTACCACGGAATGTCATTAATTTGGTCGCATACGGGGACTGCGAAATACATGCGTGGGAGTTGCCTGCGAGGTGCTGCCGCTAAAGGGCCTCCTACTGGCGATCTGCGTGTACCTCTGCGGGCAATTCCCACGACTCACCCGGAAAAAGTTTTGGTCATGCTGTAAACCTAGCTGCGGGTAAATCGGACTTGCGCACCTCCGGGCAAATACAGGCGAGATATGCGCTAGGTACTGTCAGGTGCGGACCAACTGCGGAGAGCTCCGGGTAGCAAATTTGCTTCCCCGCAAGTCAAATTTGCCCAGATACGGTATGACAAGGCCTAGAGCATGTTCAAAATATGTTCCGAGTGAGTTGCGGGGGTACACGCAGAGCACCAGTAGGATACCCTTACCGGCAGCACCTTGCAGACAACTCCAACGCAGGTACTTCGCAGTACCCGTAAGTCGCTCGTAACAGAAAAAGGATCGGTTTCAAAGTTCTCACGCAGATCAAACGGAATACACGCAAGTAGAAGGTAAGTAGCACGCGTCTAGCAAATAAGACACAAGTGCGAAACTCGTAAACATTCTTGTCCGCCCGCAGAAAATGTTCCTGCGTGCTGAAAAAAATCCCTGCTCTCAACAAGCCCGCGTAGCTTGCCCGGAAAGGTGTGACAAGGCCTGACAGGCCGTGTCACATCTTTCCGGGCAAGCCTTGCGTGCGACTTGCGAAGAACAATTTTTACTAACCAGAGGTCCCCGCAGATGACCTGCACGTAACACGTAACAGTACCTACAGTTGTAGCACGTATCTCACCCGTAGTCGCCCGGAGGTGCGCACGCAAATCCTTTTTACCCGTAACAATGTTACGGCCTTGTCACACCTTTCTGGGCAAGCTACGCGGGTATGTTGCATGTGAGGATTTTCCAGCATACCGGACAATTTCTGTGGGCGGACAAGAATTTGCGCGACTTGTGCATATGTGTCTTACTTGCTGGATGCGTGCTACTTATGTTCTTCTTGCGGGTATTCTGTGTGACCTGCGTGCCAGGCGCGTGGGGGCTGACAACTCAGAAATTCATCTGAAGGAATGGCAGAAGTCCAACAGAAATGACAGAATGTCATTATCTTGGCCGCGCTGACCGCATACGGGGACTGCGAAGTACCTGCGTGGGAGTTGCCTGCGAGGTGCTGCTCAAAATTTGGCTGCGGGTAAATCGGACTTGCGTGCGCAGCTCTGGGCAACTACGGGCGAGATGATTTTCTTGCGTGCTAGGAAAACCTTACTCGCAACAAGCCCGCGTATATTGCCCGGAAAGGTGTGACATGGCCTTTAGGCTGCCGAACTCATTCGGTGGAGACAAAAACCAACTGCACTTACAATTTGTTTTTGTGATGATTGTGGGGGAGTAGAAAGTTACCAAAATGTGCCGTCAATGTCCTGCACATTTTGGTAAATTTACCAAAATGTGCAATTTACCAAAATGTGCCGTAACAGGGGCCCCATCTTCGTCAAGCTCTGCTTATAATGACGGTCTCCTGTAGTAGTTTCTTCGCTCTTTTATCTTGTTATGTTATCGGGGACAGTCATATCACGAAATTGACATTTCATATATTGATTTATATCTTATTTTTGTACATACTTTGTATCAATTTGTCGATGTCTTGGAAAACCAGTACGGAAGTAAAACCAAACCAAACCAAACGTATGACGCGGCATGGAGTGCAGTATACACAAGCTTGAATTTCTCTAAAACATAAATTATGCTGAAGAGCGCCTTCTATCAGACGACTAGTATTTTCTTCAATAATCATGTCATTTCATTCATTTTATTTTACCACGTTTAAAAAAAAAATAAGCCCAACCAGCAAATACGCTGTTTTTCCAATGGGGCCGTGAATCAATGTACATAAATCATATCAACATGATAAGAAATGATTTAAATAAAAGCAAACAAAAAATCAACATTTCTTGCACTACATCCACAAAGTAAGGTTTAACATAATAATTTTCATTAACTACACAAATCTACACAATAATCACAGAATGCACTATACACAAGCTTGAATTTCTCTATGCTGAAGAGTGCCACAAAGAAAAAAAAAATCTATTGCCATTCTACTCACACTTTGTACTCACATGAATGAAAATTATTGCACTACGTCTATAGTCCATCTATTGCTTATATACTCCCACCTTTCCAATCATACTCACCTTGTTTTCTACTCTTATTTCATCTCTCCTGGATTTTGGCTCTTGTTTTCCATGGTATCTATGCATATATATATATATATATATATATATATATATATATATATATATGTATATATATATATATATATATATATATATATATATATATATACATGCTGTTTTTTCCCTTTCCCATTCCCACCAAACCAAATGTACAAACTTGAAATGTATATTGATTCTTTTGCTTGTTTGTTTTACATGCATATCATTAATATCTAATCATTACTGGGGCCCCTATCTATAAGCACTGCTTCTCCTGGGGTTCCCACCATCAAGTGTAATTGTTTTCTATTTTGTTTATGTTTACTTTGTATATAGTTATGTATCTTTGTGTATCTTTTTATTGTATACTCCTAAATTTATGGTGAATAAATACTGAACTGAACTGAACTAACTGAATGAACATAAATATAACAAAGATATCACCGCCCCACCCTCCCCGATCATGTATATACCCCCCTCCAGACATCTAAAACATGTAATTAATTTACCATTTATGCCCAATTATCCATTAAAATATCAATATGAAATCATATTCAATACTTCAAAAAATTAAGTATATGATTTATCTGTCATGTCATTATAAACAGTTCTTAATTTTTTTCCTTAAAAATAGATGTAAATCTTATACTTTTGAGATCAGTAGTTAGATTATTCCAAGTCACTGCGCCCCTGTATCCCAATCGACTTTTCCCATAGTCGCTTTGACTCGAGGAACACAGATGCTATTATTATTCTGATTTACGTGTAACATAATGAGGATTTTGAAGAAAAAAAAAATCAACCTGCAGCTTATATAATCAGGGACCACCCCGTATAAGATTTTATGCATGAACAGTATCATTCTTTCATTAATCCTTTCGGTGACTCTATCAATCTTGAGTTTGTGGAAAAGTTGTTCAGTTGGGTATCTTTTATTCACCGTAAGTACAATCTTATGTACTCGTTTTTGTAACAGGTTTAACTGTTCAATGTACCACTTTCCAGTATTGCCCCAAACTCGATCACAATTATCCAAATGACATTGTATCAAGTCTTTATACAGTATCAGCGCTTCATTTTTAGATATATATATAGTAGAATCCTCTTTAAAAGGTGAACACATTTAGCAATCCTGGACTTCATGTGTTTGACATGTGCTCACCATTACAAGTATTCCAAGTATTCCAAGTTTTTACTCTGTAACATCTCTCTCACATCACCATCTAATGATATTGTGATTGTTTTATCTACCTTCTTAAAGGACAAGTCCACCTTCATATACATAAGGACTGAGAGAATACAGCAATATTAGTAGAACACATCAGTGAAACTTTGAGGAAAATTGGACAATCCGTTCAAAAGTTACGAATATTTTAAGTATCTGCGCAGTAACTGCTGGAAGAAAAGACTACTACAGTGTATGATGTCACATGCGTACAACTATGTAAGGAAAATAAAAAGAGAATTTCACAAAACTTTACTTTTTGAATAAAGTGCACAGTTCTTCGACTTGCTACTGACGTATGTTAAGGGTAATAGTATTCCCCCTGCCTTCTGAAAGAGAGAAGTCGGGTGTTCTTTTGTTATGCGAGGAAAATGGAAATATGTTGAATTTTCTTTATTCTTTCTTTATATCGTTGTAGTCATGTGACATCACAAGCTATAGTAGTCTTTTCATCCAGCCGTGACTGAGCAGAAACTTCAAAAATTCATAACTTTTTAACGGATTGTCCACATTTCCTCAAACTCTCACTGATGTGTTCTACTAATATTGCTGCATTCACTCAACCCACATGTCTATGAAGGTGAACATGTCCTTTAAGGCGATTTCGTGTATCAATTAGTAAAAACTGAATGAAAGCACAATCAGGAATACGTAATTCCACTGTGATTTATTCCATATACTTTATAGTAAACCACATTGACTTTTTTTAACTCCAGGGTAAGTTTGTTATGTACTCATGCATGACCGCCATTAAGTATATAAATTCAGTTATCAAGATTGTTGATAACGGCTTGTGTCAAATCCTTGCTGTATATATATATATATATATATATATATATATATATATATATATATATATGTATATATATATATGAAAATGGAGTGAATATTAAGTGAAAATTTTCATTTTCACAAATTTTGGAGTGACCTCAGAGATCACTCGAAGATTTGGGAGTGATCCCTGAGGTGCGAAATTAGTGAAAATGAACATTTTAACTCAAAATTCTCTCCAATGTCACTCGAAGCTCACCCTTTCTGTTATTCACTCCTTCAAGAGTGAACATTTCAACTCTTCTTGTAGAGTACCTTTGTCTTCTTCATTTCCTCTAGTTTTCTCTCTCTTACTTTCTCTATAATCCATCTACGTGTCTATATAATTTTGTATCTATATATTTCTATTGCAATCATGTAAAGGAAACGATGTAGGGTCTATATCAGTGGTTGGTTTAGCATTGTATATTGTATATACACGGGCCAATTGAGCTAATATGCCCGTATATTGTATTCGTTTATATTCAAATTGTGTATGTATTTCATATATATATATATATATATATATATATATATATATAATAAGCATGTGACACAGAGGCGTCGATCGGTTTTCATGAAGTAAGGAGGGGGGGGGGGGGGCAAAACTTTGAGGATATGTGAGAGGGAGTGGCGCGGCCGAACGGGAGAGAGTTGATTATGGAGGTCGGTATCCTCCTACCACACGGGGAAATTTTACATTATCAGACCTGAAATTCAGTGATCTGGTGCTCACTAATTTGGATTTTTAAAAAAGTAAAGAAAAAAGAATACTGAGGAAAATTTGAATGGCTAAATGGCATTATTTCACTCCTTGTTCCGCACGTGCATCTTCACAGTGTACTAAGTCTATTAAGGTGTAGGGGGAGAATGTGGGAGAGGGATACCCGCTCCCTATAATGATGGAGCTTTTGTATTTTTAAAATTGAAGTAAAAGAGATCTGATGTACGTTTTGTAAAGACTATGCGGAAAATTGCCAATCCTCAGAGTTTGCTAAGTCTGTGAAGGGGGACTGAGCAATATAATGGTGTGGGAGATGGGTATCACCTCCCACATTAGGGAAAATTTTCACTTTCAGAAGTAAAGTTCAGCGATCTGGTGCATATTTTCGGGGAAATATCATAATTTTGTTTGCGCGTGCATTTTGACTGTGTGATATTCACAAGTCTATGAAGTGGGAGGGCTTTTGGAGTGGGATACTCCGTCCCACACGACTGTGCTTTTGTATTTTGTGGAATTGAAATAAAATCTGAAGTTTTTGTGGAATATTCGGGAGATTGTCAACCCTCAAAGTGAACACTATGGAACACTATAGGGAGGAAGATTAAGGGGACGGTGTAAATGGGTATCTTCCTCCTATTCGAGAGATTTTATATTTTCAGAATTGATATTCAACGATCAGGTTCACACTTTGAAATATTTTAAAAATTTTCTGTAAAGGGAAAGGGAAAATTGTCCACATCTCGGGAATTGTTGATGGACATATATACCCCTCCCCCTATTTGTATGGGGAGGGGACTACACCCGTTCCCTCCACCTCCGGTCGACGCCCCTGCAGACTAGATTATTTAGAGTGCTTGAGGTACTTCCATTGAGCCCTTAATATGAAATGAGAGTAAAACGGCATCATGAAATTACGGGAAAAGGAGTGATAAAACTGGAATCACAGTAGTAATTTGTAGTTTGGTACAAGAAGTATATGATATATCATGTGTATGATTATAACCTAATAAAATATAATAGCACTACTCTGTATACTAGTAACAACTTGTAGGCATATTCAATCGCTGGCCATTAAAACAATTTTGCTTACCTCTGCACACTTAAATGTGTGTATGTGTGTTTGTGTTCATGAGAGGTTTATGTGCACATGTATATTTTGGTAAGGGTTTGAATATCTACACTCAGCAAAGAAAGAAAGTAAACACTTTTTCAAGATTGTATTTCTCATAGAACATTTGGCTAAAAGTTAATGAATTATATACCATATTGAAGGTAATTTAATTGGCTATCAGCCTAGTAGGTCAATAAAAAGGGAAACTTTACGCATGAGTGAACATCTTTGTTTTTCTCTTCCAAGGCACAAAAGTAAAAATTGCAAAATTGAACAAGTTGTTATTCATGCGCAAGTGCTCTTTCATATAACAATAAGAACAAAAGACAAATTTAGCACAATTAGATACATGAATTAAGTTGCAAAATTAAACCTTTGATCTCTACAATATCTTTGAAGCCTAAAATATCAATAAAGGCCAAAAATAAGGGAGAAAATTGAAGAATCTTAGGTCAAGCCCATATTCCCATGAAATAACAGAAGAATCAATATTAACAAAAATCGTAGAAATTTCATTTCTTTTTTCAAATTAGGAAAATTGTAAATAGTATTTGGTTCATAAATTTATCTCATGAATCCCTAAATTACTCAATAAGAAGATTAAAATCAAGAAATATGTTTATTTAATCATCTTTATGCCACTACTTCCTATGTTGTTTGAAGTTTAAGCTGGCAGAAAATTCTTATTTCCCCCTTTAGTTTCCAATTTTCTTTTTGTATGAAGTTATAAAGAGACAAAGAGAACAAAAACTTGTTTTTACTATTTCATTCATGTCTCTCATTGTGTTAAATTGGCTTTTTGTTGTCTTTGTTATCTTGAAGGGCATTGCCAAATGAAAGACAACTTATCAAATTTTGCAATTTTTACTTTTGTGCCTTGGCGGGCAAAAATGAATGTGTTCACTCATGCGTAAAGTTTCATTTTGTATTAATCTACTAACCTGATAGCCAATTAAATTACCTTTAATATGCTATATAATACATCGATTTTCACCAAAATCTTCTATGAAAAATATGATCTCGAAAAAGTGTTTTACTTTCTTTCTTTCTTTTTTTTGCTGAGTGTATATGCATACATAGTCATAAACCTCCATGCATGATGCGTGTAGGACAAAAGCTGGAAACAGAACTGCTAAAATAATTGTATGAAATGATTGAAATCAGTGCATGAATCCTTTAGTTTGATTATAATAGTAACACATCTCTGGGAGGAGGAACTTTTTATTAATAATTATGTTTGTATGCTGAAAAAAAGGTGTATATAGTTCTCCACCTTTTTCGCGAGTTTATAAAAACTGAGCATTAGAGTGGAATGATTTTAAATATTTACCTTTCAAGGCTTGCTCTTTGTAGTAATAGCAATCAAAGACTACAGAATCTCGAGGAAAATAGTTTGATGAGTATCCATGAACATTGATGATGTAATTTTTATTTTCATAAGCACCCTTCTAAAAGTCAATACAACAAATCTTAAAGGGGAAATCCATTCCAAAATATGAGGTTATGACATGATCAGCTCACTCATCTGCATATTCATATCCACTGTACAAGAAGTGTTTTGTAAAAATCAGCAAAATTTCAAAATTTCATAACTTCCTTATTTTTTGTCCGATTTCAGCAAATTTATCTACAGTTAAACTCGTAAGATTTTACTCTCTTTTATCAGGCTAACTTATTTTGGGACTGGATTTCCTCTTTAACTGGGTGCCCGACGTGAGAATTTTAGCAATGAGGCATGTTAGCATGCAATCTAGGTCAACACAAACAGGTCAATCTATACTTGATCGAACAACATTGCTAAGATATTTTAAAAAATATAGAAATCTTACATACGCTACACACTCATTGCTGAACTGCAAAAAAAAAAAACAAACAAAAAAAATTAATCGTAATTCTATATTGATGAAAAAAAAAAGTATATTCTACCTCCTTCATGATATGCCCCCTCCCCGGCTTTGATCATCAGGATGAGCCATAAATGACGTACAAAATGGTTATTGTTAGACACAACTCAAAGGGGGAGAAAAAATAGAAACAAAACTTAATGTGTACTGACCCCCTCCCCCCCCCCCCCTTGAAAGAATCCTGCGTACACCCCTGGCCATGATACGGTAGTCGGATAGATCAGTCCCGTCAACCATCACAACTATGTACTCGACAGAAAGAGTGTACGTGTATCCCTCCTGTCCCTCCACCTTCGCGACAGATTATTTCATTTTCATATCAACAAACCTTTTATTTTTCCCTCTTTTCGGACTAACGAACCATATTTCAGTTTCGACAAAGAAAACTTGTTTATTTTTGGACCAACGAATCCTGTGTCATTTTCAGATTTAAGAACCTTTGGAATAACCAACATTCGGACTGACAAAATAATTTTTATCTCCGATTGCGAACCCTCGGAATAACGCAATCTGTTTCATTTTCGGATCAACAAACTTTTTTTTTTTCTGGCTAACAAACAATCGTAATAGAGCACGTTATTCAATTTTTAGATTAACCGACCTTTGGAATAATGAACATCATCCAATAGATATCGCAAATACATTATCGCACTTAGTGAAGCACAAGACATTTTGACAACTTTTCATTATTTCAACAACAAAAAAAAATCATGTGACATCCATGCTTTTGTTTCTCCATTTTATTATGTTCAATAAAAGTGCCATTACACTTTTTATCTTTGCACATCAACATACAAGAAACAGTATATCAATAATTTGTGTAAATATATTAATTTTGGTTGATTTCCCTTAGCTAGGGACTGCCTTGAATGCTTTTACATAGAGTGTCCTACATCGATTCGGACGTCAATGAAAACACAAATCAAATAATGCTGTATCACAGTCAAAATTGCAGTTACACATACATGTGAAATGAAAAGAACAGAGACATGGAAAGACAGGCTCTGGTGTCAGAGGAGAAATTTCCCTCTCAGAAAATGTTGGTTTCTCCTCATATTTAATGATGTTGGAGCAACAGACAAGGGAAATTTTGAGCAAAGTCAGACTTGTATTGAGAAAGTTTTGTCTAACAGTTTGACAAGCTAAAAAATAATCAAATACTGCTGTCAAGAAAAGGAGCCAACATGCCTTACTTAGAAAGACACGTTAGAGTATACCTCTAGTACATATTCGGCAAAGTTAGAAAAGAAAGATGTCATAAAACATCAATATCACTAGCACTTTATATACAACACAAATGAGAGTTGTTCTGGAAGGGAATCCCTATAGTTATCTTAGTCATATGATAGCTGGTATTTCCAACAAGGCCATCGCACCACAGACCAGACAATTTGGCAAATTTTGAAAAAACGACAGATTCTTCTCTGTTTGTCTGAATTTGCACTGAATTTTCCCGACCTGTGATTTCTGTCCAATTAAAATAGCCTAAAATTTCTCGCGTGTTAAAGTGAAAAAGTCAGTCAGATAAAAAAAAATAGTCAAATTCTCAATACACGCATTGTCCATTAAATTTCTGTGTGTCAAATATTGATGCCATCCCTAGCTCAGTCTCCCTGTAATCATCCCCTTGTTTGAAAAAAATGTGCACAATTTCTCTAATTTTCCGCTTATTTGTGGATAGGATTGATTCTGGATATGCACCCAGGTAAAGGAATCGCCCGACAATCCCCCCCCCCCCCCTCTTATTTTCCCCCCGGGGAGGGGGAGGGGATAGAGGAGGTGGACTTGTATAGATATTCAAAGTACCTTTGCAGAAATTCAGAGTTCCTAACACCAGAACATGTCTTACCATCAAAACAAAATTAATCTGAGTGCATCCAAATGCCCAGAACATAATGCACATCTCAACTTAGGTGAACACACACACACACACAAAATATAAATAAAAACCAAAGTTTAAACTACTTTCTTTGCAACAGCAGAACAACAAAATATTCTTCTTAAAAAAATCATCAAAAGACAAGAATGCACTCTCCTGTATAATCATAATTTCGTAGTATTTGTTCACAGAGCGCAAGCACAGCTTGAGCATCATATATGAATGCAGAATTAAAAAAAAAAAACACACACACAAGAAAAGCATGGCCTGCACATGAAATCACAACTTTCAATAAATGATGATATGTCAAATGGTGCAAATCCAAGCCTTAGCGACGATCCAAAGTGCATTGACCCACACAAAGTTGACAGTCATTTTCAAGGGAAGGAACCCAAAGAGATAGACAAGGTCTTGGTTCACAGCAATGGTCGCAGTGAACCAACAAACAAAGAGAATTCACGGGAGCAAACACATCAGACAACAAATCTCTTACCATTGCTTACTGAAGAAATATCAGTTCTCCTGGTATCATGGATACATCATTATTACATTATACTGGCAGCTTGGAATCTGACATTATCACAAGACATGCATGGGACCAAAATACACATCAGAGCTTTCAGAAGTTTACTCTGACTGATATTTCTACATTTGTTTAATTTACACCCTCCTCTGGAACGCAATTGGGTTAGGGGCATAAAAACACCACCAATTTTGTAATTAGCCAGCTGTGAAAGGTGCATAGGCCACATTCTATTCTGACTGAATTGATATAGTGCAGTACAATTCCAATGATTTCTCAACGCACTCACGAAAACTACATCCACATCTTTTATGAGGTGTAGTATGGGGTCAGAACATAATGTGCTATCCACTACACATACATACAAAACATTCCAAGCACTACTCTCTAAAGAAAGAAGAGTGAAAATTTTCACTCTTGAAGGAGTGAATGACAGAAGAGAGTGAAAATTAGTGAAAAAGTTCATTTTCACTAATTTTGGAGTGACCTCAGGGATCACTTGAAGATTTTGGAGTGATCCCTAAGATCACTCCAAAATTAGTTGAAATGAACATTTTCACTCAAAATTCACTCCAATTTCACTCAAAACTCACTCTTTTCTATTATTCACTCCTTCAAGAGTGAAAAATTTCTCTCTTCTTTTTTTTTTAGAGAGAGAGAGTACGGGCGGAAATACGCAATTTGATTCAGTGTTGAATTGCAATATTACACAGGTTCTTTTGCGGATTAAAAAAAAAGAATTGAGGTCACCATAAAATAGGCAAGCTTCTCGAAAATACAAATACACACAAACCTTATCTCTGCTTCCACAATCACGTACAGTATCTAAATACATTAAATAAGTTATGCTGTGAAAATCGGTGCAAAATGGTCCAACACAGAGTGCCAATTGAGAAGGTTCACAATATTCGATGACATAGAATAGAAGAAACTCTGAGTGATGAATAGTACTTTTGTCAAAAAGAGAATGTTATATTCATATCTGACTAAAAAAAAAATACACTATTCAATCTAGCGATATTACAATACAGACAGCTCGGAAACTACACCAAAGCCTAATTTCATTGCAAAACAGTCAAATGTAGCTATACCATCTTCAACAGTTTTTCTGGGAGAAAGAAAAAAAAGAAGAAGCAATCGAGTGTTTACTTTTGAATGAATTCCGTACACATTAAGCATTTAAAAAACTTGTTTTAAAAAGGAAAATGCTGATAAATATTTCATCACAGCAGATGAGTGGTTGCATACCTGGAGAGATGAAACAAGCACACGATGACACAAAACTCACAGTGAAGTATATCAAATATACAGATTGCCTTAAGTTGTCACTCTCTTCTTTCATTTGAGCTCTCCCTAGCAAGAACATTATTTACACAAAATGTTTCTGAAACATGCATAAAGTAATTATGAAGGCCTCATCATCAAGCCATTAAGACCCTGGCAGTGCCACAAAGAAACAAATACAGAAATAATCCACAGCTGACCGCCAAATCCTTGCCATTACCAAGCTAGTTTACACGTTCCAAATTTGAGGGGACCTACTAAATCACACCTGGGGAAAGGCCCTTCCTATAGAAGGTTCAGGAGTTCTGGTTGCTTATCATCATAGCCAATAACAGGGGCCGATCTAGGAATTCCGTAAAGGGGAGACGCCTTTACAATGATTATTACAGGGCACCCCTCCCCCATTTTCTTTTCATGTTACATCTTTTGAATTACGAAAAAATAAAGAGAGGGTGTGCATCAGGTGCCCCCCCCCCCCCCCGATCCGCCACTGAGTTGTATCTGATCTATATCCCGACAAAATACAAGAAATAAAACAAAACAAAAATAAAACAAAAAAATAATAAATGAACGGCTAAAATGATTAGAAAAAGAGTGTTAGGCTAATTTCCCAGGGCAAAAACAACCACCCCCCCCCAAAAAAAAAAAAATGAATAGATAAACTGGATGACAATGGGAGAGGAGAACGTGTGCAAAAAGCAAAAACGATTTTTGCTAAAGCAATGCTTTTGGCATCTGAAGATTAGACAGGTAGCAGACACAATATTCAAATATCTGTGATGTATGCACGCATACATCACATAAGTATGCACATCATCATGTACATTTGAGACAGAATGAATTACATGTGCTATGTTGTCATGGCAACACAGCCATGCAGACCATGCTCAGATCTCTTGATGACAGACAAAAATAATCACTTGGTGCACTACAGGTTTTTTCCTTCATTCATGTTATTGGTTTGTATATGGATCAGGCATAAGACATCAAACAGGCACACATATTTCGTGCTATTTTAGCAATAATCATATAATCAACATTGTCATTGATGCTATTGCAGCAATCGTCATGTTATTGTCATTCACGTAATCATCAACGATATCACTGTCACCAAGCAGTTGTAATCATTAAAGTAACTGAAATATTTTTATTACTTTTACTTTTATTATCATCAGTGCACTCCTATGTGATAGGGTTCCATTTCTTCACCTTCAAAATTTCCACCGTGTAAGCTGATAAAATAAAGTAAAGTAGCCATGCATAATAGAAGGGACTGGATGTTTCAAGAAAAATGAGATATTTTCCGATAGTAAAAATTGTCAACATAATGATCATGACCATTACACCTTACCCGCAGTACAGATATGTATTTCTGCAGACTTCATTCTGTATGACTTCATTACTTAGAAATGAGATTGAGTCCACGTTGACTATTTTAAGGAAGACAGACACCGACAGAGATGTAGGCCTACATGCAGTAACCTTCAGACTGAGACACATTGGGTGGTGTGTAAGGAACCTCCAGTTACTGTGATCATCAATCTGGTCTTCGTATCGGAAGGACGTGTTTTCATGAGCTCCCGGAAAAGTGCACTTTTTTCCAGTCAAATAGCAGATTCACAGGACGTTATTATACCATTCTGACGGCAAAAGGACGGTGGTGAGAACTACGTTATTGATTTTTTCTTAACTATAGGATATTTTTTAGATTTTGGCCATTTTATTCAAATATTTTAGTCTGAGCGTGAGCGCGGTATATATTCCATAAACACTTTGCGCATATTTTCACCTTGGATACTACGCATGACTGTGAGCACGAGTATGCGCAAATTTTGTGTGCGCAAGTGATTTGTGTCAGCTCTACGCGGTATTGCTAAGCCTTCTGAACTGGACTATTATGACGTCACAATGGTCATTGTTGATATAAAATCCCTCCGCGTAAAGGAACTTAAAGCGGAACTCCAGAAACGCGGTCTTAAAGGGGCATAGTCCCGGTAGTGTAGATGGCGCTGTTGATGATACTGCCGAAGATTACCGAAGTAGAGCTGTCATCAAGAGTAAAGTGCGTAGGTGTTGCTAAGTAACGTTGCCTTTGTTGTCTTCTCTGCGCATCGCGCAGTCTGTAGTAATGCCAGGGTGCGTGCATATGTGCTTGTTATTATGACATCACAAAAGAAGTTTGCTATAAAGTCATCCCCCTCAGCCGAATCATGAGCCGAACTGTGATCGGACCACTGACTACAGTGAATCGGACTTCTTCGGACTCGGGAAAGTGGGCCAAAGCGTAAGCGCCAAAAGAAGTCGATAGCGTAGGTCTCTATAGGAAACTTGCGCCGTGCGCCCGCGTACTCATTTGACTAAAACACGGGGACCATGCACCTTTAACAAAAACGGTGTGAAAGACACTTTAGTGAAAAGGCTGCAAAGTTCAATAGACAATGAAGTAAACAGTCAAAGGGTAAATTACAGAATACCGGCAACCAATCACGGAGAGCGCAAATCGCTCTAAAAAGAGCGTAATTACGCTTGCCGATAGCAACCATTAAAATATTGGGTAAATTACAGAATACCGGCAACCAATCACGGAGAGCGCAAATCGCTCTGAAAAGAGCGTAATTACGCTTGCCGATAGCAACCATCTGAAATATTAATCCGATCTGCGATACGGTCCGTGATTCGGCTGTGGACGATTGCATTTGTTTACGTGTGTTTTCTTTGATCTGTGCGGTGAGAAGTGTGGTATCTTACGTTGTTCTCGGGGGTTTCGGGGTTGTCCCCCGAATAATGTAGTTCTAGATCCTGACGATGCTAGTCTAGACTAGCCGTTAAAATTTACCCGAATTTACGATGAATACTCACGTTTTTAGGAGTCGAGGATAGTCCGTATCATAGAAATCGATAGCAATTTAGGTGAGACTAGAAAACAATCACTTATCTAATTGCTGGTGCTAGCTTACAGTGGAGCTTACGCACTGTGTGGGTGCTCTTGACAGCCCACCATGTTGACTCTATGCAGTCGTACAACAGTACCTACACACAACAGCTTATGATGCGTACGTGTGCAGTGGTAGCGCGTATTGAGTCTGCAGAACGCGCGCATGTTTACTAGTACAGTGTACAATACGTATAGCAGTTGAGTGCGCACATGTCTCTTGACAATACGCGTATACGCGCTGCCTTGCCAAACTAGTGTGTAGTGTGATTGATCATGAATGACTTGTGTCGAAAAGAGATGAAGGAAGGAGGATGCCAGTTGTGATGACGTCATCAAGTTTAAAGTAGTTCCGTCAAAATCGGCTCGATTTTCTTTATCGACGATTTACTCGAGTTATCTTGATTTAGAGCAGTTTTCCTCCGAAACCACTCAATTTTCATAAAAATTGTGTGGTCAACCTACTTTTTGACGGCCGTTCCGTTCCCGGGCTTTTTTGGGGCCCCAGACGACGGGAAAGACGAATTTTAGCCCTTCGGGCTGAAATTCATCTCTAAGGGAGAGCCGCCGGGGGCGGGGCCGAAGGCCCCGCCTCCGGCGGCTCTTATACGCACCAATATGCTAATTTATATGGCGCAAAACCGGTATTCTGTAATTTCCCCAAAATATTAATCCGATGTGCGATACGGTTCGTGATTCGGCTGTCGACGATTGCATTTGTTTACGTGTGTTTTCCTTGCTCTGTGCGATGAGAAGTGTGGTATTCATACGTTGTTTACGGGGGTTTCGGGGGTGTCCCCCGAATAATGTAGTTCTAGATCCTGACTATAGCTAGTCTAGACTAGCCGTGAAAATTTACCCGAATTCACGATGTATACTCAGGTTTTTATGAGTTGAGGATAGTCCATATCCTAGAAATCGATAGCAATTAGACTTCTAGGTGAGACAAGAAAACAATCACTTATCTAATTGCTGGTGCTAGCTTCTGTAGCTGCTTACGCACTGTGTGGGTGCTCTTGACAGCCCACCATGTTGACTCTATGCAGTCGTACAACAACACCTACACAAACAGCTTATGATGCGTACGTGTGGTAGCGCGTATTGAGTCTGCAGAACGCGCGCATGTTTACTAGTACAGTGTACAATACATATAGCAGTTGAGTGCGCACATGTCTCTTGACAATACGCGTATACGCCCTGCCTTGCAAAACTAGTGTTGTGTGATTGATCGTGAATGACTTGTGTGTACGTGTCGAAAAGATATGAAGGAAGGAGGATGTCAGCTGTGATGACGTCATCAAGTTTAAAGTAGTTCCGCCAAAATCGGCTCGATTTTCTTTATCGACGATTTACTCGAGTTATCTCGATTTAGAGCAGTTTTCCTCTGTAACCACTCAATTTTCTTAAAAATTGTGTGGTCAACCTACTTTTTGACGGCCGTTCCGTTTCCGGGCTTTTTGGGGGCCCCAGACGACGGGAAAGACGAATTTCAGCCCTTCGGGCTGAAATTCATCTCTAAGAGAGAGCCGCCGGAGGCGGGGCCTTCGGCCTTCGGCCCCGCCTCCGGCGGCTCTCATACGCACTAATATGCTAATTTAGCCGGCATTCTGTAATTTCTCCTAAAATTGACAAGGAGACAAATACGGACAACGGTGATCTTTACGAGCTTTTTAGCCAAGTACTATCAGCCGTTAGCGAACTCTCCATAAGACTCAACAAACTAGAAGCTATCGCAAGAGTTAATAATGAGGAGCTGGTAGAGGAGAAATTAAATCTCCACGGAATAGTGGAAACCGTTTCCAAAGTGCGTCTCCCTGGCCATGATGAGGGACAAAAAACGGAAAAAACTACCTACACCATCCCGACACAGAATCCATTCGATGTCCTCGCGGATGAGCACGGCGATCTACCTGGGCCTTCTCCTGTGATGTCAACAAGCGACCAAATCAAAGAGTATCGTGAAAGGCACCATCTCCGCTATCTATCTAAGCGACCTGAAGTCATCCTTGGAAGCACGAATGCTATATAGTAAGTCTTCTAACGAATTGTCGACAAGCGAACAACTAAAGCAGTACCGAGAAAGTCATCGCCAAAGACGCTTGGATGTCTCTGTACTTCCTGAGGCTGCTACCTCGGCGTCAATACCAAATAGCGGCCAGGTAAGTGAGTGCCCGGAAGACAATAGACAACGCCATGTCACTGAGTTACCAGATGTTGTCATCGTAGGGGACTCTATGATAAAGCACATCGACGGCCGTCTTCTGAGCCGAAGACGCAAAGTGTTCTGCCATCCACACCCGGGTGCGAAGGTGGCAGATATCTCCGCTAAGAAGGTTACCGAGGGTGTAAAGGCGAAAGGAGACGTCATTCTACATATCGGGTCAAACAACGTTTCGCACCCCTCGCATGGCAATGGAAGTACATCCACCGCAGATGACATCATAGCCTTAGCAGACGGGATTTCAAATGAAGGATGTGAAGTTGCCTTATCTAGTATCGTGCACCGTAGATGGGAATCAGCTCATCAGAGGCGCCTCGTCGATGGGGTGAATGAGCGTCTGCATACCGCTGCCCGTGAACGGAGCTGGGGTTTCATTGACAACAGCAGCATCGGTGATAGGCATCTTGGGCGAGATGGGGTTCACATCAACAAGGCTGGGCAAGCTGTTCTTGCTTCGAATATGCGAAATTTCATCAGGCGACCCAGAGAGCAACCCACTGCATCTTCTCAACAGAGATATTACGCTGAAGTGGTGGGATCCTCAACACCGAATTTCAGGATGATTCCACGTCGAGGGCGGCTGAAATCGACCCCCACCCACCCGTGGCTTCCACTGACAAAAGCTCAACAGGGGTGGCACGAGCATCTACGTCTCGTGACGGCAACATGCTGTTAACCTCCCGCTCTAACTTTGGTGAACACTGTGCGGGTTCTCGTTTATTGAAGTCAAAATCACAACCAATTTCTAACAGTGCTTTGAAAGTTTGTACCGAAAATTTGAATTGCAATGATAATGTTAACACTGGCGAAGCACAAAATGCTCTCCAGGAGCGACCACATGAACTAATCAAAAGTAAAATTAATAATTTGATGAATGGTTCAATTCCTCCGCTCAGAAAGAGGGGTCTAAAATTTGCCCATTTGAATATTCGTAGTTTAATTTCTAAAATTGATGAACTTAGATTACTTCTGAGACATACATCACTTGATGTCATTGGTTTGAATGAGACATTTTGTGATTCCATGATTGATGATTCTGAATTGCATATCGATGATTATGTCCTATTACGTAGAGACCGTACAAGACATGGTGGCGGTGTGGCTGTATATATTTCCAAAAGATTCAACTATAAGATAAGAGACGATTTGAATTCATCTACTTTAGAATGCCTTTGGTTTGAATTGCATTATCCAAATAAGCCTTCCATCCTTGTAGGGGAATTTTACAGACCTCCGAATTCTCACGTCGATTTCTTTGACGAATTAGACAGGACGTTGGACTCTGCTCTCTCGGAACATATGAGTTGTATTATATTAGGTGATTTCAATTGTAATTATATGCCACACCAATATGATGTGAATGCCGAAAAAGTTATGTTTTATACAAATATGTACGGACTAAGTCAGTTAATTGATACTGCCACAAGAGTTACAAATACTGCTTCTACTTTAATTGATTTGATATTTGTATCAGACAAAGAACTTTACAGTGAATGGGGAATATTTGAGACTAGCATTAGCGATCATTATTTGGTATATGCTATTCGGGACTTCAGTGCAAAGATCCATCAAAAATCTGAATGTGCGGAATTTCGCTCATTCAAAAATCTTAATGAGGAGGAATTTTATAGTGATTTGAGAAGTGCTCCGTGGCAGGTCATAAAAGATATAGACGACGTTGATGATGCGTGGGATATGTGGTTGACTCTTTTCAATGATGTTATCAACAAGCACATACCTTTGCACAAAAAGCGGATAAGAAAACATGCATGTCCATGGATATCTGATGAGATTGTTAAGCTCATGACGGAACGTGATAAAGTTCTCAAAGCTGCTAAATCTAACAATAGTGATGATCTTTGGAATACCTATATCTAAAAAATAAAGTTACTCATCTCATGAGAATAAGAAAAAAAACAGTATAACACTGACCAAATTTTACAAAATCGTAACAACAGTAAGAAAATGTGGAAGAGCTTGAGGGAACTTACGCCTAAATCATCACCCATTTCTCCCAATACCATAAAGGTTGATGATGCAGAAGTATCGGACAACGCAAGTATTGCTGAAGCATTCAACAATCAATTTTTCATATCTTATGCTACTAAAATTACAAAAGACCTGCAGAGGAATACTTCGCAAATGATATTTGATGAGGACAAAGGCTTTGTTCCATCTCATCCTCAATTTAATTTAAGTATGATAACGAGAGATTTTGTATTGAGACAGATCGAGCTTCTTGGCATAGATAAAGCAACCGGAGAAGATCACATCGGCTGCAAACTTTTAAAGATGACAAAGAATGTTATTGCAGAATCTCTTTGCGATATTATCAACAAATCCCTGTCTACGGGAGTTGTTCCACGTGAATGGAAAAAGGCTCGGGTAGTACCGATATTTAAAGCAGGAGATATTTCTTCGTTGAATAACTACCGCCCCATCTCAATCTTACCAACAGTGAGTAAAATTATCGAAAGGGCCGTACATCAACAACTGAGCGAATTCATGAATGCGAATGATTTACTACACCCTAATCAATCTGGTTTTAGACCATTTCATTCCACATCAACTGCTCTTGCAAAACTTGTGAATCAGTGGTCTTTGAATATAGATAATAATCAAATTTCTGGAGTTGCCTTCATAGATCTTCGGAAGGCATTTGACACTGTAGATCATGACCTACTTTTACATAAATTAAAGTGTATAGGGTGTAGTAAGACGACTGTAGATTGGTTTAAATCCTATTTAAGTGACAGACAGCAAGTGACGCAATTCAAAGGAGCCAAGTCCCACCCTTCAACTATTAAATTGGGTGTACCTCAAGGGTCAATTCTTGGTCCCCTTTTATTTTCAATATATGTCAACAGTCTACCCGAGTGTACTTCAGAAGGTGTTATAGATATGTACGCTGACGATACGACCCTCACTGTCAGTGCTAATGACGCAACAGTTTTAGAAGGAAAGATAACTGTTGCACTAAATAAAGTAATGGGGTGGATTAAGAAAAATCGGCTCGTCCTTAACACTGACAAAACTTCTGTCATGATTATCGGCTCCCATGCTAATCTCGGGAAAATTGAAAATTTCAGTATTTCATTAGATGGTAGTCGGATTAAAAGAGTTCAGTTCACTAAATGTTTAGGTGTTTTGATAGATGAAGAACTGAAATGGTCTAAACAAATCGAAAATGTATGTAAACGTACCCAAAAAAGTGTCTGCATGATAAAGAGAGCGAAGGCCTTTTTGCCCCAACAATCCCTAAAATTACTTTATAATAGTCTAGTGTTACCACAATTTGATTACTGTTCTGTTGTTTGATCAAACAGATTTCAATACCATACAACTAAGCTAGAAAAAATTCAAAAGAGGGCAGCAAGAATAATTTTGGACAAAACATATGACACACCGTCGGCTGATTTATTCAAAACTCTTAAATGGATGACACAAGACAAACGTTTTGATTTCAGCCGCGTTATGATGATATATAAATGCGTCCATAACTTAGCACCTTCGTACCTTCAGGTGCACTTAGTTAAGCCTAGTGATGTACATGAACATCATACAAGGCTAATAGACAGTGGAAATCTATGTGTGCCAAGATTTCGCTCTGATTGTCACAAGTGCAGCCCAATCGTATCCTCTGTACTTGAATGGAACAGGCTAGATCATTCAATTAGATCAGCTTCTTCCATATATTCATTTAAGAGATTGTTTAAGCAAAGTTGCTATTTGTAAGTAACACACGAAATTCATTCTGGGCTTTATCATTCCTGTATAATAGCGTTTTTAATTGTTATTTCGGCATTCTGGTGAACTCTTGCTGTGGCATGTACTTTTAATGTTACTTTGCAATGTACAGTATGCTGGTATATATCTACACTGTATTATGCCATCTTCTGTATATACGTTTTGCTATTTAATGTACATATGTTCATCAATATTATTCAGGGCTCCATGGAAGACCACTATTTATTGGTGAATGGACTACCCTGACAAAAGATTAGAAATAAATAAATAAAATTACAGGAAGCTCTTTGGGATTCATCACTTCATACATGAATTTTTAGTAGACAGAAAACTTGCTAGGACTGGTATTCTAAATATTCTTCCATGTTACTTCCTCTTTGTTTAGTCTATAAAGTACCAATTGTTGTTGTTTTTTTATACCCAGAATTTTTTTTTCTCTCTCTCTCTGACTCGTGGAAGAAAAGTTGTTCCCTGGAATAATTTCAATTGAAAATCAGGTAGGTATAGTTCTGAAAAGGAATACAAGATCCAAGAGAATATATTTGTATTGTATGCATTCTGAACGGTGTATACAAGCCGCGATGTTATACATGACATGACAACAGTCAAACGGAGATTATTTTCCTTAAGAAATGAAAAGTGTTGTCTTACTTTTCCCAGGTTCTCGTTAATGTGCTCCTTTTACTTTAGTTTTTATCGTTCCCTTTCCTGTAAATTCACAAAGTTGTCGACATAGAGCCTTATTATACGAGGTGACATCACGTTATGGGCTATGGTTTTCAGATATTCACATAGGAGTCAATATGTGGGGAAAACCAGCCCCTACATAACTCTAAAGGTACACAATGAAATGGTGACGTCAAACAGAAACACTCCTTTGAAAGCTGCTTTAGTCGCCCGAACATTGAGTGAATGCTTCGTCATACTTCTCCCTGTCCTTTACCGAAGTTGATATAATCTATTTGGGTATATTACAAAGTAAGACCACGTTCAATCTCGTTTGTGTTTGCACCTTCCTGCAGACTGAACAGACTACAAGTTGTGATCTCGTGTCTAAATGTATCTTTAGGGAGCAGAAATACTAGTGAATCAGCAAACTTGGACCCGGAAGTGGAGCATTCTTGGTAAGTGTATAAAGAAACGTACCCATACACGAATTTATAAGCGCCTGTCACCTAGTTTTATTAATAAGGCACGGTAACTTTATGCTTTAATTTGATTGATTGAAGACGTGAGAGACATTGACCACATATTCCCCTATTTATTAAGTTTGTAAAGGAGAATAATATGTTCGAATGTAAGGCCTTTCTTTAATTCCTGAATATTGCAACAATAACTTGTTTTTGTTGTTTTTTTTTTTTTTTTTTTGGTCAGAGTTGTATCGTAACGTTATTAACTGTATTATAGAAACATCAGTAGAACCTTTTTGCCTAAACCAAGCTAAGATTGATAAAGGGGCTTGTAATTTCTCACTGCGCATTTGCAGTCGAAGAGAGATCTGATCATTCTTTCTATATACATATTCATTGTGTTTTGCTTTATTCATTCACCTCATAACTTCCCATTTTGAACTTCTTAAGAATATTATCTTACTATGGTAAGATTATTTCGATATTTTGACATCTATATTTATCAGTATATACGGGTCTTGACTGAATTTAATGTCCTAGCGTTACTCATGAGCTAAGGGCTTTATGTGTTTTTGTTTTTTTGTGTGTGTGTGTTTTTTTACACGGCATGTAGTTTTCACCACAGGTATAGATTGTTATCATGATTGTGTATAGCAATACACTTTTTATATGCTCTGTTTTTCCCTTTATAAACGACACTTCATTGTTCATTTACTAAACCATCATTAAGCTCTTGCATTATTATTATTATTATTATTATTTTGCTTTGTAACATTTCAGTGTCAGGAATATTATACGAGAACCACATGGTCTGAAGAAAAGTCTATTTGAAACTTGTTCATCAGGAGAGTTTAAAGTTAAGATTTTTTTGACATACTATTATCAGGATTGTATCAATTATGAAATCATCAAAATCACACACAACTCGTTGATTTTCGTATGAAATCATGATTATGAAAGAAATATTTAATACCATTAGATTAAAATTATTTTGAGTGTCAAAGTATGTTTCCTGTTGCCACATAATTCTATTTAATTAAAAGTATATTGGTTGTTTATTTTTAGAAGTTAATAAAGATTCTTCGATATCAGTGTAATTATAATGAAAAATCTGTATGTCTAGAAAAATGAAAAAAAAAATCTTTAGAAACCATACTAAGAACTTATGGCAATATTGCCAGGATTTGAACCTGCTAGTAGTTTGTGCCTGGAATAAGGCGCAGATCTCGTAGACAATAGAAACTTTGTTTGCACGAAACCCTCGTAAGTCACGCTGTTATGATCATTTTGAATTCTGCCATTATGTCTTTTCGTCATTGTCATGCTGAGTGATCGTCTGATGTCTGTTTCCTACAATGGCTTCTGATCATTGGACTGTGGTCTGGAATGTTGCTGTTTTTCTGTGTGTGTGTGTGTGTGTGTGTGTGTGTGTGTGTGTGTGTGTGTGTGTCTGTCTGTCTGTCTGTCTGTGTGTGTGTCTGTGTGTGTGCAGAAGGTATAACAAAGCTTATTGAATATTCGTTGGAGACATATCTTTCTGTTATTATAGAATGAGGAAGAGTTGAGCAGGACTATGATAGGCGCTGACAATAGGCTTGTGTAGATAATATGATGATGTCTGAGAAGCTGATTTGTGGCCTCGTGTTCTCATATTTTTATAATCATTTGTCGTTCGATCCGTACACTTGTTTCCGTGAATGCTTGACTTATTTCATTCTATTTCCTTTCAATTCCGTTTTTCGTTCTTTATATCACTGTTTTTGGAACCCGTCAAGACATCAATATATTTCGTGTAGTAATTATTAAAGATTGCAATATAAATAAACTCCATTTATGACGCGACGCAGTTATTGGAATTAGTACATGACGTAATATACGAAGTTATCATTTCAGTTGTTTTGTTCTGTGATATTTTCTTTCCTGATATTTTAAACTTCGAAATTTTTACCCCTAGACGTTTTCCTTCTGTCATTATCACTGACATTTATACCCCTGACATTATTGGCCCAGACATGAACCTCTGTCAGTTTACTTCTGACGTTTTACCCCTGACATTTTCTTTACCTTCACAAACCTTGTTTCAGGCACCTCTTAAAGGGATACTAGTAGTATAGTATTGATGAAGATGAGGATTGGGCTTTTAACTGTTTTTTTTTTTGTGTGTGTGTGTGCAAGATATCAGGAAAACACTTATGAAGTAGTACAGAGCATACCATTTTAAGAGTTATTCGAAGTTTATTCGATGAAAATCGGGTTTGGGAGGACTGAAACATCCAAAAACAAAGTAAAACAAAGCGATCGTAAGAAAGTGTGGGTCCCATACATATTAGAATCGCTCTGTTTTGGATATCTCAGCCCTTTAAAACCCATTTTCATCACATAAACGTTGAATTTCTCATGGAATTCCATGCTCTTTCATATTTCATGGGGGATTTCTCATTATCTCACCCCCCCCCCCCAAAAAAAAAAAAAATGTTAGAAAACTGAAATTCATTCTCAACCAAAACTACACGATCCCTTTAAGCTTTCGTGCGCTAATCGTGCGCTTAGAAACGTCAGTATGAAGCGCCATATAAATGCAATTATTATTATTATTATTATTTCCCATGATTCTCTTTTGGGTTTCCCATGATCCAGCAGCAACATTCATGAGTGGCGGCAAAATCTTTGGCAAACAAAAAAGAAATAGCCTGAAGATGTCGGGAAGGTTCATTTTATGATAAAAATTGCCATATCATTCGTGTAGCCTTTTAGTGTGGTTCGGGAAATATTACTTGACTTTCTGTAGGCATTTACTTTGGCTGTTGATTTGATTTTGACCATGCAAGTTCGGAGTTTACGTACTAAATGTTAACGTGAATAATTATTATGGCAAATTGCAAGCAAAAGCTGGATTTTGTCATAAATACTTATCAAACGATTTATCAGGGCGGTGAGTTGGCTCAGTCGGGAAGTGCATCTGCCCCACAATCCTATGCCCCAGTCACACAGTGTTTTACGATTGATTACGTCCGCCGCGGATAGTGGACGCAGGGGGACGCAGCGTGGACGCAGGCATCCGCAGGGACGTATGTAGACGTAACTGTCCGTAATTCATTCGTAAAGAAACGCAAAATGACGTCGCCAAACCTGCGAAATTTTGAAATGTTCAAAATTTCGCAGAGGGACGCCACGGACGCAAACTTACGCAAGTAACCGTAACTAAACGTAACTATCCGTAACTGAACGTAACTACCCGTGGCTTGGACGCAGACCATCCGCAAAAAGATTTACCTCCCGTCCGTTTGCGTCCGCTTACGTCCACCGTAAGTATCCGAAATTTACCGCAAGTTAACGTATCACAACAGTTTCGTCCGCTTACGGATATTTACGGACAGCTACGGATGCTGCGGACAATTACGTCCTTCCCTTTTCCACTCGCATGGGAACACAGAGACTCGTGGGAAGGCACACTACTCCTGTTGCAAAGCTGCAGCGCCTTTACCTGAAGGAATGTGCTACAGTCGGAGCGGTGGAGAGGCAGAACTGCGTGGTCAAATTATAAAATTTCTCCCACAATTAATGGTCATTTTAAGTGGCACCCATATACCATGTATAATCATGACATCGGTTGACTCTTGGTGCTGAACTTTTTTTCTTGTACTCTTCGAAAGTATATTTTTCGAAAAAAGTAATATTTTTGATAGGGGATGGGGTGACAGCATTTTATTCACTTTTCTGGCCGGGGAAGGTGTGGGACAGGGGCAACTATATAAAATGAGAACGAATTTAGTATTTCTCTATAGTCTTATCCACTTTACGCTCCATCGAATGTGTATTACATTTTTAAATAATAATAATAGTAGTAGTAGTAATAATAATAATGATAATAATAATAATAATAATAATAATAATAATAATAATGATAATGATAATAATAATGATAATAATGATAAAGGACATTTATATTGCGCAGCTACTACAATAATATACTCTACTGCGCATTACAAAATGACATGCATACAAGAAATTCAAACAGAAAATACATTACTTCAAGAGATGACTTGATCTTGTACTTGGGTGTGGGAGGGGTGTTTGAAAGTTTTGATGTCTTTTTTTCCTGTAAATCTAATAAGTATTGCTTTGTCATAAATATCTCCTTAACATAACCCAGTAAGTCATGAATATCGCTAAACAACGACAGCGTAACCATAGTTTGTCTATTCCATGACTACAAGTAATATTTTCTCACTCTAATGTTTAACTTTTCGATCTATATTGTATTTAATTTGTGGTATAGTGATTTATATGTGACCCTGCACTACAAAACACACAGAAAGTCGCCACACATGAAATTTTAGTTGAGAGCATATTCTGAAAGAGCAGACTTTAAGCTTAAAAATGATGTATTACTCAAATCAAATGGACTCCCTTAACCTATCTAAATATTGGAAAGAATGCACACACTCAGAAAAAGTGTAAACTGAGAAAAGAGGCTGTGAAGTACAGCGTCTATTCAAGCGCTTAATCTTTATCAAGCCGTGCTGGTTGTGCGATGAATGGGACAAAAAACAGGATGGAAACCACCGGAGTAACAACAATGAGGGGATTATCAGATTAAACTGGAATTAATAATATTAATACTAATGATGATGATAATAACAATAATAATAATAATAATAGCAATAATAATAATAATAATAATAATAATATTAATATTAATACTACTACTACTACTAATAATAATAATAATAACAATAATAGTAGTAGTAATAATAATGATAATAATAATACGAATAATAATAATAATAATAATAATAATATAATAATAAGGCCTTATTTACCCAGGGTAGCCTAGTCAAGATCAGCTCGGTTGACCCATTTCACCTATTTTCAGTCCTCACACAAAATCAGTGTGTGCGACTTTTTGTTCGTTTTGTGATGCACCGTCATATATTCTTTACATTTATGACGTTTATTCATATTTGAGTTGCACAAATAAAATTCGAACTTCAAGTTCAAAATTTCTTACATCTTTTATCATTGTAAAGCAAATTAAAGGTTCACGATTTTTTTCACAACTTGTACGTAATTCAATTTAACCGGTTTTCCCCAGTGTACAATGTAAGACAGTCCAAAATGTGATAACCTTGCTGTCATAATACACTGACTTAGCAGGGATCGTAAGAGAAAACCAAATTGTCCATAATTATTCATAACAATCTGGAACTATCCGTTACTATCCGAAAATATCAGCAACTCTCCGCAAGTGTTCAGAACTATTATGTGCCAATTCGTAAGAATATCCGTAAGTGGACGCAAGTATTCGCATCTGGTCGTATCTGTCCGTATCGCCCGCATTTTTTGCCCGCATGTTTTGTACAAATTTCTGGTGACGGCAAAGGATCCGCGGGGGGTCCGCGGAAAAAAAGGACTTTTTTGGACGTAACGCCGGACGCAGAGCATTATGTGACTGGGGCTTTTAAGGGCCCGGCTTCGAACACGAATCTGGACTGACAGTCTGGGTGCCAGAGGCTGAACCTTGTTTTACCGTCCACCCAATGTTTTTTGATGGTTTTACCCTATTTCGGGGGTGCTGAATCCGAATCCGGATGATGCAACTCTTGCATCCTTGAGGGTTTTGAGATATTCAAGATGGCCGCCAAGATGGCCGCCAAAACCGGAAATTCCCACGTATTTCCTTCTAAATGGTGAGATATTGAAAACAAGTGATGGTTTTACCCTATTTCGGGGGTGCTGAATCCGAATCCGGATGATGCAACTCTTGCATCCTTGAGGGTTTTGAGATATTCAAGATGGCTGCCAAAATGGCCGCCAAAACCGAAAATTCCCACGTATTTCTTTCTAAATGGTGTGAAATTGAAAAGAATTGATGATTCTCCCTATTTGGAAGGTGCTGAATCCGAATCTGGATGATGCAACTCTTGCATCCATGGAGTTTTTGAGATATTCAAGATGGCCGCCAAAATGGCCGCCAATTAAAACCGGAAATTCCCTTGTATTTCCTTCTAAACGTTGAGAAATTAAAAACAATTGATGGTTTTACCCTATTTCGAGGGTGCTGAATCCGAATCTGGATGATGCAACTCTTGCATCCATGAATTTTTAGAGATATTCAAGATGGCCGCCAAAATGGCCGCCAATTAAAACCGGAAATTCCCATGTATTTCCTTCTTAATGTTGAGAAATTGAAAATAATTGATGGTTTTACCCTATTTCGAGGGTGCTGAATCCGAATCTGGATGATGCAACTCTTGCATCCATGAAGTTTTAGAGATATTCAAGATGGCCGCCAAAATGGCCTCCAATTAAAACCGGAATTCCCTTGTATTTCCTTCTAAAAGGTGAGATGTTGAAAACAATTGATGGTTTTACCCTATTTCGAGGGTGCTGAATCCGAATCTGGATGATGCAACTCTTGCATCCATGAAGTTTTAGAGATATTCAAGATGGCCGCCAAAATGGCCACCAAAACCGAAAATTCCCACGTATTTCCTTCTAAATGGTGAGAAATTGAAAACAATTGATTTTTTTTTTACCATATTTTGAGGGTGCTGAATCAGAATCTAGATGGTGCAACTCCTGCGTTGTTGAAGATTTTGAGATAGTCAATATGGCCGTTAAAATGGCCGCCCAAAACGGAAGTTCCCATGTATTTCCTTCTAAATGGTGACAATTTGAAAGCAATTGGTGGTTTTTATCTTATTTTGAGTGTGCTGAATCCGAAGCTCAGGATACAACTCTTGCATCCTTAAGGGTCTTGAGATGATAAAGATGGTCGCCAAAAATGACCGCGAAAAACGAAAATTCATATGTAGACCCCCTATTTCCTTCTAAGTTGTGTAAAATATAAAACAGTTGGTGGTTTTACACTATTTTGAGTTTGCTGAATTTGAAGCTCCAGTATACAGCTCTTACTTCCTTGAGGGTTTTGAGATAATAAAGATGGCCGCCAGAATGGCCCCTAAATGGCCGTCAAAAACGAAAATTTCCATGTGAGCCCTATATTACCTTCTAATTGGTATGAAATTGAAAACAAGTGGCGGTTTCACTCTATTTCGAGGGTGCTGAATCCGAACCTGGTTGATGCAACTTTCATGTTCTTTTTTAAGGGTTTTGAGATGTCCAAGATGACCGCCAAAATAACTGTCAAAAATTGGTAAATTTTAGGCCCTATTCAGCACCCTCGAAACTTGGTTGTTGAAATTCGTCCATTCTTTAGGGTTTTTAGACGTCCAAGATGACAGCCAAAATAAGTGGCAGAAATTCCGATGTCAATATATTTTTTCTTTATGGTAAAATTTTTAAAATAAATTGATGGTCTTACCCTATTTCGAGGGTGCTGAAGGTCTTTGAAGGTTTTCGGACAACTAATGTCCTGTATGAACGGAAACTCCTTAACATGTTCTTATACTGAAATGGTGAAGTATTGTGCTCCAACGCGAAGCGGGAGATTAAACCCATGCAAGGTGAAAAGCAATAATTCGTATTCTTGAATTCAACTCAGTTGAGCGAATTTGTCAAATCAGCCAAAATTTATTGAAAGTCAAAATGACAGTCACAATGGTATTGTAATATACTGAGATATTCCGATATGTCTCAAACGGAACTTTAACACGTACTGGAAAAAAGAAGAAGTGATATTGACATCATACTGAAACGTACAAACGCAAAGAAAGATACGATTGAAAATGTCTTTATGCATAATTGTTATGAAATAATGCTTGTGGTCTCCAATGATATGGCTCCATAGATGTAAAGTTAATCCTTTTCGGCTATCAATATCAAATTATGGCATGTTGGTATTTGGTGTTGAAACTTGTCTTGTATTCTGACGAGTCTCGCCTCGTATTCTTGTGAAACTTGTCGCATATTCTGATTAGGTCATTGGAAATGGTTGCATCCATGAACACTATAGTAGATATCAATAAGGGTAATTTCAAAAGCACTCTGCGCGATTATGATATTCGTAAGTACTGGATTATCAACTATTACCTTCCATGTTGTCGTTTGATTTTTATTTAGCTTTTTTTTTTCAAGGCGCGTTACCTGTGATTTGTCCGTCCCCTCGTGTGTGTTTGTAATAGATTATATATACATATATACATACATAATGTTACATCATATTGAAGAAAAAATTGAAGCATAACAATAAAAATGTCCCACTCGTGTCTTCAACAATGTCATCAAGACCACCAATATAAACCAAATAACCAATTTGAGTGTTCATGGATAAAGAGATTAAAACTGCTCATGGATTAAGGCAGGTAATGTTGGGTAATTTCAGTACACTTCTCTACATCACTATCACAATATGATTTAGATGAACATGTCTTGTCCATTAATTGTTAGTGTTCAAAACTTATCCATTATATGTAGAGGAAACAGTGTAATCTTGCAATTATTCAACCGCATCTGTAGTCTTGAAGGGTTAATTATTGCTGGCACACTTGTATCGTACCAACTCAAAGATATCCAGTAGAGCTGGTTTCACTGTATATACAGCAAGTTCAAACTGTGCCATTGACGAAAACCATCAATTGTTATCAATTTCTTACCATTTATAAGAAGGAAATACATTGGAGTTTCCGTTTCGGCGGCCATTTTGGCGGCCATTTTGACTATCTCGAGGTGCATCATCCAGATTCGGATTCAGCACCCTCGAAATAGAGTAAAACCATCAACTGTTTTCTATTTCTCACCATTTAAAAGCTAATACATAGATATTTCCGGTTTTGATTGGAGGCCATTTTGGCGGCCATTTTGGCGGCCATCTTGAATATCTCAATACCCTGAAGGATGCGAGGTTTGCATCATCCAGACTCGGATTTAACACCATAGAAATAGGGTAGATCCATCAATTGTTTTCAATTTCTCACCATTCAGAAGGAAATACATGGGAATTTCCGGTTTTAATCGGCAGCCATTTTGACAGCCATTTTGGCGGCCGTCTTGAATATCTCAAAAACTTCATGGATGCATGAGTTGCATCATCCAGATTCGGATTCAGCACCTTCCAAATAGGGAGAATCATCAATTATTTCCAATTTCACACCATTTAGAAGGAAATACGTGGGAATTTTCGGTTTTGGTGGCCATTTTGGCGGCCATCTTGAATATCTCAAAATCCTCAAGGATGCAAGAGTTGCATCATCCAGATTCGGATTCAGCACCCTCGAAATAGGGTAAAACGATCAATTGTTTTCAATATCTCACCTTTTAGAAGGAAATACGTGGGAATTTCCGGTTTTGGCGGCCATTTTTGCGGCCATCTTGAATATCTCAAAACCCTCAATGATGCAAGAGTTGCATCATCCAGATTCGGATTCAGCACCCTCGAAATAGGGTAAATCCATCAATTGTTTTCAATATCTCACCATTAAGAAGGAAATACGTGGGAATTTCCGGTTTTGGCGGCCATTTTGGCGGCCATCTTGAATATCTCAAAACCCTCAAGGATGCAAGAGTTGCATCATCCAGATTCGGATTCAGCACCCCCGAAATAGGGTAAAACCTTCAAAAAACATTGGGTGGACGGTAAAACAAGGTTAGGCCCAAAAAGTGGCTTTGGCACCCAGACTATGAGCAATGTTGTGTGTAAGTATACCGTCCCCTCTAGCAAGAGGCAAAACACTTTGTCCCTCGGAGAGAACATAAACTGGAGGTCCCGTGTATGAGAGAGTCACAACAGTTACTCATGCATGTAAAAGATCTCGCTTCATTCATCGCAAAGAGCAGGATGTTTAACCCGGTGAAGAGGTCAAACCTCACATCCAACTGGACCCCATGGAACACCAGCTTATATAGTGTAGCTGAATGTGGGCTATCCAGCCACTTTCACAGAAGAAAACAATACCAATAAAAATAACAATAACAATAACAAAATAACAACAGTTTTAAAGATATTCCACAAAGATTTGTATCTTTTTCAACTTGGACAGTTTATGTTTAATTTCAACACAAATGCACTTCCCTGTATATTCAATTCAATGTTTGCAAGGTATCAATTTTTCCATAATTCTCCCACCAGACAATCTTCTGAGTTTCATCTACCTCTTCTGAGAACATTATTGGCTCAGAATACATTTATATACACAGGCCCTAGATTCTGGAATTCATTAAGAAGCGAAATAAAAAAATTCTCCTTCTTTGTATTCCTTTAAGCGTAAGTTGAAATCCTTTCTGTTAAACCCTCTCTGATGTTCGTTTTTGTTAATCAAGTTCCAACAACCACATAGGGTTTATCATCCAACCATTAATCAATTGATTTCTGAATTCATTAATTCATGAAATAGCCAGTATAATTTCTACACAGCTGTATGCAACCACCGGCTGTTTAAAGAATTTCTTCAATTCCCTCTTCAATTCTCTCTTTCGTTTCTTTGATCAGCGTGTAGGCATTCTCTTTCTTTCTTCCTTCCTTCATTTCATTTTCCACCTTTCTGTCTAGTCGTGTCATGTTATTGTGTGTCTCCCGTTTGTTTCCGTCTTGTGTAAATCATACTTGTGTCCAGCATATACAAATAAGAATTTAGTTAGAGTTTCTTGAGTGGTTCACAATCTACAAGCTTGCTTTTTAGTGGACCTCTCAGTTCTCCTTTTTTTTCAACTGAAACAAAGACTTGTATTATTTTGCGTATACATAAAATGTTACTTTATTATTGTATCATTTGATATCATTTGTAAGTTGTGTGTATACGATTGTGATAATAACCTAATTCATACTGTGTTGTGTTTTGTTGGAAAAAGGAGAATGAAATAAAATGAAATGAAATGAAATGAAATGAAATGAAATAAGAGTGCAGCATATCGTGTGTTTTTTTTTTCACTTTAAAAGTAATGCATAAAAACTTCCTCATGTAGACTTTGTACACTGTGAAGGCACACAGCAGGTGACAGCCAAGTGCTCGTAATGTATGAAGTAATTGAATAAAGTTTTCACACTTTTAGGAAGACAAAGGAAATCAGTATCATAGTCCATAATGCATATAAAGTAAAGTATATACCGTTACTGTCGCCGAAAGAATATAGATTTTTGTATGGACGAAGACATCTTGTCACATGATAAACGAACAGCTATAAGCGGGTATTGCAAATACGTTGGTTTCTTTGTATTTATTTGGCTCGTATTCTCTCTCGTTGGTTCTCTTTTTGTGCATGATGACCTCAGTCTATTAATATCTCTCTCGCTTGAGAAAATTTCTAATTTGTGGAAGAAAACCTTTCTGTCAGGATTCTGTGCAGAGAGTGGTATATATTAAATTCTGCTTTTTTATTCATGTAAAGACACAAAAGGAAGCTGCCATACCTAGCGAGCTTGGGAGGGAAACCCGCTGCTATAGATAAGGTAGTTATAAAAGGGTCACCGTGAGAGGAGATATCTCATAATAGCTACTAATACCTAAATCGCCCCACCATTAATAGCAAGCTTTATATCCGTGACGCGAATCCTAAGACGACGCTTTTATGGAGAAAAAGGAGTATTTTGCACATGTGCAAGACAATGTCCAAGCGGATGAAAGCGTCGTCTTACCGTTCGCGTCGCAGATCTAAAGCTCGCTAATGAGTGCTTCGTGACGCATCTCTTTCATTGTTTCATTCTTGATGCTCACTCACAGGATGCTACAAGAACAACGGGAAGCAGTTCGTGATGTCCTTCAAGTAAAGGAGTTGGCATAGAATTATCAATCAGCAAATTAGAACCCGGATGTGAACAATTCTTGAGATAACAGCACGACGGTAAGGTGTTCCTTGCTAGTACACTTGGTTTTGAGAATGCTAAAACTTAGCTGTCCACATGTGTGTTTGTGTGTGACACCTAAAAATTTTAAGAATTTCTTCTTAAGAAATGCATATATATATATATATATATATATATATATATATATATATGTGTGTGTGTGTGTGTGTGTGCGTGTATGTCAGTGTGTCACTGTGTGTGTACACGAACTGACATTAAAAATTCTTGTGAGATCTACGAAATTTGTCTTGTTTACAGTCAGAGATGATTTGTTTGATTGGATTTGATCCGACTTGGCTGTGGGAATTATTGTTGGTTTGTAAAAATTGTACTAGCATTTTTATACAATTTTCTGCAGAATTTCCGACATACTTGGTAATTACATTGGCCTAAATAATTTCTTATTAAGAATAATCTCTTCTTTGTTATCTTCTTTTTTTCTTTGAATGGGAATGACATATTGGCTGGTTTGAGAAAGTTTGGGAATATACCGGTTGAAATTGATGTGCCGTACTAAAGTTATAGGGTTAGGGGGTGCAATGTGATAAATTATTGTGTCAAAACGCCTAGACCATCGTATCCACTTAATTTATTTGTTCCCATGATCATTAGTAGGAGTAGAAATAACAAACTAGGTTTGTATGTAGAATGTTGAATTAGCTCTGATCAGTGAAGTTATTACTACAATGGTTACAACATTATTACCATGGAAGGATCGGAAATTTGCTGATTATCAATCACGACAATGTTAGTAGTTTCTATACTTGTCTTTCCCAAGAGATCATTAAAAATTAACAACAAAGAAAGAGGGACAGTCTTAATATCGATATCAATATGTGTTTGCATGTCCTATACTTCGTAAATTGTAACTACTTCGGCTTTTGATTGCTTACTTATATGTTTTGTAATGGTTCGATCACTCGATACCGACGAATGTTTTATTCGTCTGCAATGTTTTAGTTACACAAGGGCATTTGTTATTATGCATGGGCGTCACGGGGGGGGGGGGGGGAGGTGCGCTGGGTGCGAACGCACTCCCCTTCAGACCCTTAAAAGAAGAAGAAAAAAATTCTTCAGTCTGCGAGCGACCTCAACGCCGGACGCTAAATATAATTGTTCTTTTTTATTATTTTTGATTTTTTTTTATCCGTCCGGTATTTCACTCATTGTGCAACGGATTATTGACTTTTAGTTCTGAAAATGCAAAAGCTCCGTCGCGTAAGAGGGGGATACTCAGTGGTGTAACTACGGGGGAGGGGGGCATTTGGGGCACGTGCCCCCCCCCCCCCCCCCCCATCCGCTGGTTTAAAAAACAACAACAAAACAAAACAAAACAGAAAACAAAAAACTTACCAAATCATAATTCAAGGGATAGTAAACTGCTTTTGAAATCGACATGAAAGGGTGATCAAGAAATGAAATATTTTTCTAAGATTTCTTTTGACCATAATATAAGAGGTGTATAGTGTGAAATATTTTTCAAAAAGCCTGGAGCCGAAAAAAGATAGTGATTCCTAGTTAGCATTCTGAATGTAATCAGGATGTGCGCAGTGTATCAAAGCTAGATCATTGATTTTCAGTGTTGCTTTACATACTAGTCTATATTAAAATGCCTTGCATTGCTAATAATAAAAATTGACCAAGGCTGTTTCCTATTAAACTTTCACATGTATATAAAACACACACAGTACACACACACAGACACAAACAATTAGGGGATGCTCTAAAGTGCAGATTTTGGACATCCTTCAGCTGCTTGGTCACTTCGACGCCCCCTCGATGGTCTTACCCTCCTCCTTATCATGAACATAAATATTCTAATGAACATTCTAATGATGTTAATGTCAGTAATTGCTAGTAGTTGCGCCGGTGCGCCCCTCCCCCTTAATTTCCAAAGCGTAAAAATATAGCTACGAATGTAAACTGTCAAAATGTTTAAGCTCGCTCGCTTCACTCACTCGCATTCAGTTGTTATGTCATTCTCCTTATGTTACTGCCAATAATTGCCAGTAGTTGCGCCCGTTGCGCCCCCTCCCCATAATTTCCAAAGCCAAAAAATATAGGTACCAAACGGCAATTTTTGGACTGTAAAATGTCAAAATTTTCAAGCTCGCTCGATCCGCTCGCTCGCATTTAATTGTTATGTAATTCTTCTGATGTTGCTGCCAGTAATTTCCAGCAGTTGCGCCCAGTGCGCCCCCTTAATTTCCAAAGCGAAAAAATATAGCTGCAAATGGCAGGTTTAGAACTTAACTATGACAAAATATTCAAGCTCGCTCGCTCCGCTCGCTCGCATTTAATCATTATGTTATTCTTCTTATGTTACTGCCTGTAATTGCCAGCAATTGCGCCCGGTGCGCCCCCCCCCCCCTTAATTTTCCAAAGCGAAACAGTATAACTGCAAAGGGCAGTTTTGGGACTGTCAAATGTCAAAATATCACTCCCTTGCAGAGGATCTCACACCGTCACATAATGTTTCCCCGTATAGTCCTTCATAGCAATTTTTTATAATGTTTAATTCCCTAGAAATTTGATTTAAAAATGCTCTGTGAACGCGACTTCTATACACTCTTGTTTTTACAAAAAGTCCCTACCGTGGGAAGGGTATCCCCCTCCCACACCCTCCCCCGCTCGGTCGCTTCGCTCCTTCGCCGAGGATCTCTCGCCGTCACACAATATACCCCCGTATGTTATAATCATATTCCTTCAGAGTGATTTTTCCACTACGTAAAATGTATAGTTTTCATATGATCGTTGTCAAAGTTATGATCATAGTCCTTCCAAGTAATTCTTAACTTCGCTCCCTCGCCGAGATCACACACCGTCACAATATGTACCCCCGTATAGTCCTTCATTTCTGTAGCGATTTTTGTAATGTTTAATTCCTTAGAAATTTGATTCAAATGCTCTATAAACTCGACTTATACACCCTTGTTCTATACAAAGCGTCCCAGTATACCGTCGGAGGGGGTATCCCCCTCCCACACCCTCCCCCGCCGACGATCTCACACCGTCACATAATGTACCCCTGTATAGTCCTTCACAGCGAAGATTCGTGTATGTATACCATCACACTATACAATATATAGTGTATATGTAAATGTACATAATGACACAGGAGCCAATTAATTTGATTTTTTAAAAAATCACAGGTTACATTTAGTGTCAAAACGCACCCTTTTGAAAAAGAAAAGTTGGTGACGCCCCTGTTATGATAGTACAATACTTGACGGATAAATGGTAATACTCATGCATTGTTTTTACCTACTTTGTTTTTGCATTATAGATTATTGTATTTCCAACATAATGTTCATTATAGTCTTTTCATTTTTCTCAATCAACTTCTTGCAGTGATGTGTCTAGGTGAGATTTCAGTCATGATAAGCCAATCGTAGAACTACGAAATTCATAATTATTATTACTGTTTGGGAATCCTGCTACTCTTTCATATCCTCCTTCCAAGAAAGAAATAACAAATAGAATAGCATCTAACATGCATTCCTCAAAATCCTTATAAACGTTGACCGTGGACGCGCCCCCCCCCCCCCCTTCCTGGCAGTGAGAGCCCGTGACCCATCTCATATTGAAAATTTCGCTTCTGTAAACACACAACAAGCTTACGATTTAAAGAGAAATCCTTCCATAAGCGGCTTGAATTGTTTGTTCATTTCCATCCTAGAAGATGGCTGGATATATAGCCCGTATTCAGCTACACTAAGCTGGTCTTCAATGGGGTCCAGTTGGATGTGAGGTGGGACCACTTCACCGGGTTAAACACCCTGCTCTTTGCGATGAATGAATGAAGCGGGATATCTTACGTGCATGAGTTGTGACGGTCTCATACACGGGACGCTCCATATACTGTAAAAACATCGGTGTTAGATTTAACACCACGGGTGTTAAATCTAACACCGATCAAACTTCAATAAAGGACCACACCCACAGGTGTTAAAAATGCACTGTGATGGTGTTGAAAAGTGTTCACCTGACACTTCGTGGTGTTAATTTGACACTGTACCTGGTGTTATTTTGACACTGTACTGGTGTTAATTCAAAAATGACACCACATGGTGTTGATTTGATATTTGTTGGTGTTAATATCAATGGTTTAACACCCGTCCAGCTTCAATAAGAGACCACACCAGCAGGTGTTACTTTGGTGTAAATTTATTTGCACATTTTTTTCAAAAATCTAGTATTTTAATGTAAAATTCTTGATCGTCTTGTTTAAATTAAAAATCAACAAGAAGTGCAGTTACTAAGAAACTCTTCAAAAAACAGTTTAAAATTTGAAAAATGACACCCGGAGGTGTTAATTTAACACCATAAATGAGCACCGAAAATTTAACACCAGCTCGGTGTTCACTTTTTAACACCGGACTTTTTGCAGTGTAGTATGTCCTATCCGAGGGACAGAGTGTTTTGCCTCTTGCTAGAGGGGACGGTATGCTTACACACAACATTGCTCAGTCCAGACTCGGGTTCGAAGTCGGGCCACGTGATTGTGAGGCAGACGCGCTACTTACTGAGCCAACTCACCGTCTTCTATGATCTTTTTGAGAATATATTATTGTAACGCGTTTCCTTGTTGTTTGACTAGTATTTCTGTAGGTTTTACAAAGTAATATGATATTCATATTGATTCTTAGTCACCATCCACTGATAGGCTCATCAGATAACAGGCTGTGATCTCCTCCTCTTAAATAACGGACATTGATCATCAGTATTTATCTCCAAACAATATCTATTTAGAATTGATATTAAACATGGTGATCGGTATTCACACACTTTTATGTTTACAGTAGGCCTACGCTTTGCATGTACATTTTCTTTTCTGTATAGTGGTAAAATTTGATTTATTTTGTTTATGCTGCGTGCTTTGTTTACATGTTAACCTCTGTTTCTCTCTTCTTATACACAGACAAACATCATGGCAACATTTCATAAGATCAGCAGCCAGAATCTGGAGTGTCCTAGCTGCCTGTCACTGTTCAACCAACCAAAATTACTGGCATGTTCTCACACCTTCTGTAAAGAGTGTCTGGAACGTATCTTACAAACTCAGCCTGGCCAACAAACCATAACATGCCCTCTATGCAGGAAAGTAACACAAGTACCCAGTGGAGATGTGAATGAGTTACAAACAAACATACCCGTGAGTTCTCTTGTGGACGAAGTGAAAAAAACAATGTGCACAGTTTGTGAGATGGACGAAAGGCCACCAGCTGCGTCCTACTGTCATGACTGTAAGAAATATATGTGTGAATCGTGTGAGAAAGACCACGTTACCGGGAAACCGTTCTCCAAACACAAAGTGGTACCCATGAGCGAGGTGCTCTCGGGAAAAGATCCACTGAAGAAGAAGAAGATTAAGGCACATCCTATCAAGGCACTTAAAGAATGGTTCTGCACTCATTATATATTACTTATGTTATGCAGTTTGATATCCATATATATCTTACATATTTGCAGTACGTGTGGGATGCCTGAGCACTTGCAGGCAGGTCATCAACTAGAAACGGCAGTCAGCCACGACAAGAAAACAATGAAATATGTCAATGAGTTGAGAAAAAGAACACGATCAAAGAAAAAAGACTTTGAAAACCATATCAAATTCATAGAGATAAAACGCAATGAAATAAAAACAAATCTGAAAAAGCTCAATAATGACATCAACAAGACGTACGAGGAATACATGTATTTATTATCAGCCAAAAGAGAGGTACTGAACTATCAAGTTAAACGATGGAATGAAAAACTCGCCAATGAGTTACAAATCATGGAGGAGGAAAGTCGCCAAACAATCAGTACCATGACTGCCTTGGAAGAGCAGGTAAGTAAAGGAGTGGAGCAAGAGAGCTCGTTCGTACTTAAAAAGCGGTGCGAGAATTTGGAGAGCATTCTGGGATCAAATGACCCTGATTACGATTCACCGAAACGGGTGGCAGAACGAGCTCAGAAGGTTTCATTAAGTAAATACATGAAGGTCAATGAACTTCGTCTAGGAGAGCTGGATGGTTACACGTGGGATATCAAAGCATACGTAGAGCTCCCAGTCAAAGACAGCATGAACTGTATGACTCGTGCACCAGACGGTAAGATGGCGGTGGGATCCCATTTTGGCGGAATCCATCTCTACTCCCCTGATGGCGAGTTACAGCAGACCGTGCTGAAGGATGTCAATGTCAGGAGAATAGGATTCCTGTCTGATGGTCGAAGTGTTGTACGTAATACAATAAACAAGATGTCACTCTACACTCCACAGTGGGAGAAGCTTGACGTCACGTTCGAGACAATGAGTTATGATGAAGGAGGGTTTGGTGGTCTCACTGTGGATAGAGATGATAATATCTACGTGGGTTATAGGAAGCCCAAAAAGATCCAGGTATTTACCCCACAGGGTGGTAAGGCAGTCAGAGAAATAATGTGTGATGGATATACACCTTGGCAAATATTCTTCTTTCAGTCCACGGGAAAGCTGATACTAAGGATTCTTCAACTATCGTGTGCCTTGATGGTGAGTGGAAGAAAGAGAATGTCTTGATGAAGGAGGGTATGAATCCCTACCCAGCTGTTTGTCGAGATGATTCAGTCATTGTAGCCTGGGTGAAGCACGAGGAGGGTCTTGTCAGTATCGATCGATACACGAGAGATTCAGAGTACATGCACAATATCATCACTGATTTCCAAAATACAAAAACCAGAAGAGAGAGGTTGGTACTATCTACAAGAGTATGAGAGTGGTGAAATAGCTTTCTGCACTCCAGATAGACTCTACATAATCATTTGATGCGATAATAATAATGATAATAATAACATTTATAAAGCGCTTAATATCATATTTCTAAGTGATATACTGTGAAATGTGAAATATTTCATCACTGCTATTTTGTTTACATTTATTTACTTATCTTTTAGAGAAGCTGAATTCGTGGGGAGATATCTGAGAAGTTTGGTCCCCCCCCCCCCCCCACACACACACATTACAGGGATCGAATGTTCCACTCTTTTGCATGCGAAGTGGGATGGAAGTGGCAGCATAAATATGAAGACTTTTTGTTCTTGTTTGTTTGTTTGTTTGTTTTTTCCTTGTCAGCCGACTTTCGGCGGAAAATCAGACCTTAAAAGTATGAAGACCTTTTTTGTTGTTGTTTCTCTTGTCTTTTGAAGTTCTTTCTTCTTGACTGACAGGCGATTTTGACACCCCCCCCCCCCTTCACAAACGTAGCGCAGCCTGAATAATGCCCAAATAAATTCAATAAATGGTAATATGGATATCCATTTCTTTGTATGTAAGAACATAGTAGATATTTCCTGTAGCTATTGTATTCTTCAATTTTCTTGATGTAAGTCAATAAAGCAATCATCCCAGGGGCATCTTTCCGTTTTAATGATGGTGGGTGCAATTATGGGGGAGGGACTTGCATGGAGTTGAAATATCTGTGCGAGGGAGCGGAGCGACCTCTAGGGGGGGGGAGGTGTTGGAGGGGGTATCGCCCCCCCCCCCCCCCACACACACACACACAGATTTTGTATTTTCAGACCTGAAATTCAGCGATCTGGTGCACACTTTGGTGAAATCAAAAAACAAGTAAGAAATATTCATATTGAATGACTACATCGTGGTATTTCAGCTCTTGCTCCGCCTGTGCGACATCACTGTGAAGGCTTACTAAATAGTGGGACCTATCACCGGCGGCGTAGCCAGGATTTTGAGCGGTTAGATGCGAGGTAGCGAAGCGAGCTAAAGGGGGGAGGAGGGTTTCCCCCTCCCAAAGTGAGAACTTTTTGCATATTGATGTTGTAAATGGTGCAATTTGATGCATTTTTTTTTTGCGTGTTTTATCGACTTGAAACAGTCCCACATGTTTAACCCTATAAAGCCCAAGGGGGGGGGGGGCACATTGTGCCCCCTTACCAGATTTTAATTTGCCACTCCTTCGCCCTTAATCCCATTTCAACCAAATTTGGTGACTTTTCCTAAAATCTTATTGCAACATTTTGATATATAATTTAACTATATTTGATGTTGCTGGTTGCCATGGCAACCATAAACTGACAACCGTGTCAGTCAGATTTTGCATCTTTTTCTGTTCCCATTTCATTTAACAGCATTACAGTGTATGAAATGGGTGTTTCTTGGCTTAAATTTGTTGAAGAGCAAAATTTGAAAGTAATTATGGTCCTGGAAAGTTTTTCTTATCATTTCCTTTGTTTTTATATGACAAAGGCATCAAACAATATAATAATAGAGATAATAAAACAATAATATTTTCTAAAGATTGCCCTTCTATTTTTAGTTATTTGATTCCTTCACCCAAGTTATGCCTCTATAATATCATTACTTTATCATTATCCATTTGCAATCTCAAAATTCCAGTATTATGCAAACATGAAATGTTATAACTATACATGTACCAATCCCAAACATTTCATCTCAGGTCTCATAATGTATCACTATGTTGATATGAATAGTGCCCCCATGTGGTGACCTTGAGAAATTTCAACAACAACAATAATAAAATTACACTTGCTTATCATTTGTGGAAAAATATGAAAATGATTGGTCTATAACAAGACATAAATAATGGGGATAAAGAAATTATATAGAAAAATCATGTTTTTAGCATATTCCTATGTATTTCTTTATATTTTGGTAAATAGCGCCTCCATGGGTGACCTTGTGAAAATTCAAATGGACGGTCATGTAGAGTATGAGTTGCTCTACCCATGTGCCAAATATGACGATAATACATCATACAATAAAAGAGTTATATGGGGGGGGCACAATGTACCCCCTTGGGCCTGCGAGGGGTCAAAATAGCTTGGGCTTAATAGGGTTAAGGTAGCAGTACATATTTTTATGTAGATTATTATTGCACAATTTTGCTTATAAAATGGTATCATGTAAATAAACTTCGTGTTTTAATTCTTACACTGAAGATCATGAACGCGACCGAGTCCGAGCATGCGGAGCGAGCGAGGGGGGTGGGGGGGGGGTGGGCACTGGCATAGCCAGGGAGGGGGGGGGGGGCGATGGGGCGGTCACCCCTCCCCCCCCCCCCCCCTAAGATTTGGACCGGGGCTTTTGGAGGCGGAAAAAATGCGTGTATACTGTATGCATGCACATGAAGCGGGTCTCCTTTGCAATCTTTCATCAAATAAGATTTTTTTTGAATATTTCACTCAAAGTGTGCACCAGATCGTTGAATTTCAATTCAAAATATGCAAATCTCTCGTGCTTGGGAGGGGGTATCCGCCTCCCAACCCCCCCCCCCCCCTCTGTGCCTCTTTCCCTAGCTAAGTACACTTTTTAGATTTACAAAAAAAAAATTATGAATAATTCTGAGTGCACAAGACTTATCACTTATATTCCGAAAACTCAAGGTTACCTCATGTTTTTTGTTTTTTTTTTTTGGTGATTTCCCAAATGTTGATTCCATCAAATATGCGTATACGAGATATCTCAATTTCAACCTTAAAAAGGCAAAAGCTCCATTGGAAGGGAAGGGTGGAGATAACACTCGCCCACGCCTTCTCCCTGCTCGCCCCCCCCCCCCCCCCCCGCCATGCATAGAAGTAGACTGTGGCTATACCCATATCGCTTTATTTCAATCTAAAAACGCAAAAGCTCCTCGAGCGGGAGGGGAAATCCCCTTCCCCTAAGCTCTACCTCACTAGACTTTACACATACACACAGATGGTGCACATTCGGAATAAGAGCTAAATTCCGTGATTTTAACACTTCGATGAAAAAGTATTGCACCAAAAATTTGCACCAGATCGCTGAATTCAGGTCTGAAAACGTAAAATCACCTTCGTTGGGAGGGAATATGCCCCTATCTACACCCTCGTGTGCATGCTTTTTCTGTTTGATTGCTGAACAGACAGCGTTCATGATATTCAGTGTAAGAATTAATACAAGAAGACTAGTGTATCTAAATCATACCATTTTATAGGCAAATTGTTCAATAATAATCTAACTAAAATATACTGCAGCCTTAAACAAGTGGGACTGTTTCAACTCGTTAAAACACGCAAAAACATGCATCAAATTGCACCATTTGCAACATCAAAATGCAAAAAGTTCACCGTGGGAGGGGGGATACCCCCCTCCACACCCTCCCCTACCCCCTCGCTCGCTCCACTCGCTCGGGTTCAGTCGCGTTCATGATATCAGTGAAAAGAATTAATACAAGAAGTGTATTTAAATTATATCATTTTATAGGCAAATTGTTCAATAATAATCTACACTAATATATACTGCTATCTTAAACAAGCGGGACTGTTTCACGTCGATAAAACGCGCAAAAACATGCATCAAATTGCACCATTTGCAACATCAAAATGCAAAAAGTTCTTACCGTGGGAGGGGGGACATCCCCCTCCCACACCCCTCCCCTCCCCCTTCGCTCGCTCCGCTCGCTCGGGTTCAGTCGCGTTCATGATATTCAGTGAAAAGAATTAATACAAGAAGTGTGTTTAGATTATACCATTTTATAGGCAAATTGTTCAATAATAATCTACACTAAAATATACTGCTACCTTAAACAAGTGGGACTGTTTCACGTCGATAAAATGCGCAAAAAACATGCATCAAATTGAACCATTTGCAATATCAAAATGCAAAAAGTTCACCGTGGGAGGGGGGATACCCCCCTCCCACACCCTGCCCTACCCCTCGATCGCTCCGCTCGCTCGGGTTCAGTCGCGTTCATGATATTCAGTGAAAAGAATTAATACAAGAAGTGTGTTTAGATTATACCATTTTTATAGGCAAATTGTTCAATAATAATCTACACTAAAATATACTGCTACCATAACAAGTGGGACTGTTTCACGTCGATAAACGCGCAAAAATATGCATCAATTGCAACATTTACTACATCAAAATGCAAAAAGTTCTTACCGTGGGAGGGGGGACACCCCCCTCCCACACCCTTCCCCCCCCCCCTCGCTCGCTTCGCTCCCTCGCTGACTAACCCCCCCCCCCCCCCAAGATGAAATCCTGGCTACGCCGTTGGGGGTGGGGAGGAGGGTGTCTCCCCTCCAGTTTTTTTGCATTTTGATGTTGTACATGGTGCAGTTTGATGCATGTTTTTGCGCGTTTTGTCGACTTGAAACAGTTTCACTTGTTTAAGGTAGCAATATATTTTGATGTCGATGAATATTATACAATTTCGGTATAAAATGGTATCATTTAAATAAACTTCTTGTATTAATTCTAACACTCAATATCATGAACGCGAGCGAGCGGAACGAACGAGAGAGGGGGGGGGGATTATGGAGGGGAGGGTGTGCGAGGGGGTGTTCCCCTCCCACGGTGAGACTTTTGCATTTTGATCTTGTACATGGTGCAATTTTTTGTTGCATGTTTTTGCTCGTTTTGTCGACTTGACACAGTCCCACTTGTTTAAGGTAGCATCATATTGTGATGTCGATTATTTTAAAAGAATTTGGCTATTAAATGGTATCATTATTTGAACGCGGCCGAATCCGAGAGCAGAGCAGAGGGGGGGGGGGGGGGGTGGGAGGGGGATGTTTCCCCTCCCATGTGAGAACTTTTTGCATTTTGATGTTGTAAATGGTGCAATTTGATGTATGTTTTTGCGTGTTACATCGACTTGAAACAGTCCCACTTGTTTAAGGTAGCAGAATATTTTCGATGTAGATTATCATTAAACATTTGCCTTAAATGGACTCATATAAATAAACTTCTTGTATTAATTCTTCCACTGAATGTCATGAACGTGGCCGAGCCCGAGCAAAGCGGAGCGAGCGAGGGGGAGGGGGTGTCTCCCCACCCACGGTGAGAACTTTTTGAATTTTGATGTTGTACATGGTGCAATTTGATGCATGGTTCTGCGCGTTTTGTCGCCTTGAAACAGTCCACTTGTTTAAGGTTCGCAATATATTTCGATGTCGATTATTATTAA